>NW_012043397.1:0-643 GCF_000956235.1 Wasmannia auropunctata
AATTTTTACATGTTGCAGCTAGCAACAAAATTGGAAACCGACTTTTTTCGATACTACGATGCTTACAGATTATTTATATGTCACATTTATGCGAGCAACAAAATCTAGAAGGATTTGGCAAGGGAACTTAGAGCGCGCGGCGCGGTCGGGCGGGATAAACTAATTAATTTTTCATGTTACAGCTAGCAACAAAATCGGAAACCGACTTTTTTCGATACTACGATGCTTACAGATTATTTATATGTCACATTTATGCGAGCAACAAAATCTGGAAGGCTCGGGCAACAAAATCGGAAACCGACTTTTTTCGATACTACGATGCTTGCATATCATTTTTATGTCAAACTCAGTGCGAGGAACTAATTTTATTGGTGTCATTGTTCGAATACGGCGGTGCAGTGTTGAGTGCATATAATGGTATTTCTTAAAAAATGTAATCTTTTATAAATGTTTTAGGTCTATCTTAGAGCAACAAAAAAGCAACAAAATCTGGTGTATTGATTTTTTTTATAGGACCGCTCTATATATATTTTTTTATATGGGGGGTCCAGCTTGCCATTAAGCTAGCCCCCCCATTTTTTACGCGATTTCCTGCTAAACGGCTGGAGCAACAAAATTCGGATTAGAGCAACTAATTAGCAAC
>NW_012043398.1:0-585 GCF_000956235.1 Wasmannia auropunctata
CCCGACCGCGCCGCGCGCTCTAAGTTCCAGTGGGCAAGAGAACTTAGAGCGCGCGACGCGGTCGAGCGGGATAAACTATTTAATTTTTACATGTTGCAGCTAGCAACAAAATCGGAAACCGACTTTTTTTCGATACTACGATGCTTACAGATTATTTATATGTCACATTTATGCGAGCAACAAAATCTAGAAGGATTTGGCAAGGGAACTTAGAGCGCGCGGCGCGGTCGGGCGGGATAAACTAATTAATTTTTCATGTTACAGCTAGCAACAAAATCGGAAACCGACTTTTTTCAATACTACGATGCTTACAGTTTATTAATATACCAAATTTATGCGAGCAACAAAATCTGGAAGGCTCGGGCAAGAGAACTTAGAGCGCGCGGCGCGGTCGAGCGGGATAAACTATTTAATTTTTACATGTTGCAGCTAGCAACAAAATCGGAAACCGACTTTTTTCGATACTACGATGCTAACAGATTATTTATATGTCACATTTATGCGAGCAACAAAATCTGGAAGGATTTGGCAAGGGAACTTAGAGCGCGCGGCGCGGTCGGGCGGGATAAACTAATTAATTTTTCA
>NW_012043399.1:0-381 GCF_000956235.1 Wasmannia auropunctata
TTTCGCCGTCGAGGAAGTGAATATCTACGTGATCGCCGTCGAGGAAATGAATGTCTGTGTGGTTGCCGTCGAGGAATTAAATGTCTAGGTGACGTCTAGGTCTTCGCCATCGAGGAAGTGAATGTCAACGTGTTCGTCGTCGAGGAACTAAGTGTCCAAGTGTTGTCTACGTTTTCATCGTCGAGGAAGAGAATGTCTACGTGGTCGCCGTCGAAGAACTAAGGATCTATGCGTCTTCTAGGTCTTTACCATCGAGAAAGTGAATGTTTACGTGGTCGCCATCGAGAAAATTTGTGTCTACGTGTTTACCGTCGAGGAACTAAGTGTCTACGTATTGTCCAGATCTTTGCCGTCGAGGAAGTAAATGTCTATGTAATCGCC
>NW_012043400.1:0-500 GCF_000956235.1 Wasmannia auropunctata
GTGTCTAGGTGTCGTCTAGGTTTTCGCCATCGAGGAAATGAATATCTACGTGGTTGCCGTCGAGGAATAAATGTCTACGTGGTCACCGTCGAGGAACTAAGTGTCTAGGTGTCGTCTAGGTCTTCGCCATCGAGGAAGTGAATGTCTACGTGTTCATCGTTGAGGAACTAAATGTCTAGGTATCGTCTAGATCTTTGCCGTTGAGGAAGTGAATATCTATGTGGTCGCCGTCGAGGAAACAAATTTCTACGTGATCGCTGTCAAGGAATTAAATGTCTAGGTGACGTCTAGGTTTTTACCGTTGAGAAAGTGAATGTCTACGTGTTTATCGTCGAGGAACTAAGTGTCTAGGTCTTCGCCGTCGAGGAAGTGAATATCTACGTGATCGCCGTCGAGGAAATGAATGTCTGTGCGGTTACCGTCGAGGAATTAAGTGTCTAGGTGACGTCTAGGTCTTTGCCGTCGAGGAAGTGAATGTCAACGTGTTCGTCGTCGAGGAA
>NW_012043401.1:0-312 GCF_000956235.1 Wasmannia auropunctata
TTTTGGTGTTGTCTAGGTCTTCGCCATCGAGGAACTAAATGTTTAGATGTCATCCAGGTCTTCGCCGTCGAGGAAGTATATGTCTACGTAATTGCCGTCGAGGAACTAAATTTCTAGGAGTCGTCTAAGCTTTCGCTGTCAAGGAAGTGAGTGTCTGAGTGTCTACGTGTTCGCTGTCGAGGAACTAAGTGTCTAGGTGTCGTCTAGGTCTTCGCCATCGAGGAAATGAATATCTACGTGGTTGCCGTCGAGGAAATAAATGTCTACGTCGTCACCGTCGAGGAACTAAGTGTCTAGGTGTTCGTCTAGATC
>NW_012043402.1:0-325 GCF_000956235.1 Wasmannia auropunctata
GCAAATCGTAATTGTCAGATTGCATTAGATAACTCATAAGTTGCTTAAAAAACATATATGTTTAGATAAGTATTTAATCGTTTAAGTAAGATACTGTTAAGGTATTATTAAGAAATTATAGAAATAGATAACTTCTCTATAGTAGTTCAAATGTAGGTCCGATTGAAACGATAGCTTTACCATAAAATTAGATAAAATTTCAATAAAGTTTTAATCTGTTTTTATCATTTTCTATCGGTTTTTTTAAGCAGGAAGTCTACTCGGTTTCTGTTGCTAATTTGCTGGCATAGAATGTCAACAGATTTTGTCAGATTTCTAGCAACTG
>NW_012043403.1:0-425 GCF_000956235.1 Wasmannia auropunctata
ATTTATTATTAAAATCTCATCGTTTTCTATCGTTTTACGTTTCTATCTCGCTCTATAAGCATTACTCAATTTGATCTCTATCTCTTTTTATGTGAAATATATGTACAAAATAAATATATATATACGTACACACAAATATACATATATACATATATACATATAGATTCACATAAACAGCAAATCGTAATTGTCACGATTGCATTAGATAACTCATAAGTTGCTTAAAAAACATATATGTTTAGATAAGTATTTAATCGTTTAAGTAAGATACTGTTAAGGTATTGTTAAGAAATTATAGAAATAGATAACTTCTCTATAGTAGCTCAAATGTAGGTCCGATTGAAACGATAATTTTACCATAAAATTAGATAAACTTTCAATAAAGTTTTAATCTGTTTTTATCATTTTCTATCAGTTTTTTTAAG
>NW_012043404.1:0-326 GCF_000956235.1 Wasmannia auropunctata
CCTTTGTTGTTGCCGTTTTTTCTTCGCTAAATTTTCGTTGAAATTTCAATGTTGTATGGTCTCTTTGGTCTGCTATATCGTTATCGTCGTCTTCTTCTTTGCAAAATTTCAATCTTGTCCCTTTTTCAAATCTTGTCCCTCGTCTCTCCTTCGTCTTTCTCCTGGCTCTCTCGTTTCTCTCACGACTTTCTCGTCTGTTTCTCTACTCTCTCGTCTCTCTCTCACAACTCTCTTGTGGTCGTCGTCGAGGAAGTGTCTTCTTCGCAAAATTTCAATCTTGTCCCTTTTTTCAATCTTGTCTCCCGTCTCTCTCCTGGCTTTCTCGT
>NW_012043405.1:0-606 GCF_000956235.1 Wasmannia auropunctata
TTTAGATAATGCCTTGTTAAACCTTTTTTGATTCTATAAAAAAAATATCTTAATAACTTCATGATTCATATACAATATAGAAAGATTAAGAAAATGTTCAATATACGAAGATTAGAAAATGAGAAACTATTATAATTTTATAAATATAAACACTAAATATACAAACAAAGCATGTACTTACTTCTGTAAGATTACCACGATCACGATAAGGAGAAATATACCAACGTAAAACAGGGTAAGCTTTGTCACCAATGATGTATTTCTCGTTAGAAAAATATAATTGTCTATTTCTGTGCACTTCTGACCAAAGATCAGAATTCTTAAATACTCTTATATCACCGACAGATCCTGGGAGTAGGAGAGATAGGCCGGTTCTAACCCAGGAGCTCCGAGGGGAGAGCGGGGCCGGGGGGAATTTGCGGGGGGGAGGAACCGCCGAGATGTTTATATAAACATGGGCCATGTATGTTTACATAAACATTGATAGCGGCGGGCTCATTGAGTATAAACATGGGCCATGTATGTTTACATAAACAATGATAGCGGCGGGCTCATTGTGTATAAACATGGGCCTTGTATGTTTACATAAACAATGATAGCGGCGGG
>NW_012043406.1:0-344 GCF_000956235.1 Wasmannia auropunctata
TCGCGAAGACCACGTCTTTCTAAGCGAACGCAGTAACGATCGTTTCCCGGTTTTCCTTTCTGATACTTCTGCGAGCATGGTGGTTCTCAGTAAGAAGAACTCTTCGAGCGATTCTGCTCCACGTAGGTATATCCAAGAGCGTTTCGCCTCCTCAATTTTCCCTTTATCAAGAAGCCACAATGGACTCTCTTGCGAGCAGATACAGACGATCCAACAGATTACGGGAAACGCACCGCAAATATACGCGGTGGTTGTCCAATGCAGCCAAGTTCCCATCGCGTGACATGCCAATATACCGGCCGAAAGAGTTACGCTGAATGCCCCTAGTAGAATGCCACGTAGCA
>NW_012043407.1:0-396 GCF_000956235.1 Wasmannia auropunctata
ACCTTATCTTTCGCCATTTCGCAACGTATTCATTTTATCATTAACAATCAGAAAAAAGTTTACAATCGTTTATTCTGAAGGCAGTGTACCATATACGTGCGAGGAAGATGCAATATGAAATATGAACTACATTGCTCACTGTAAACTTACTGACTGCACAAGTTAATATATTAAAACAAACTTCTGAAATCTGATAATTTTTCTGCACTCGGCCCACAAGTTGAACGTGAATAAGATTAATTATAACTATTAGCCCATTAACTATTGAGTTTGCGCCAAAAATCACTTGCTGTTTTCCATGAGATTAATTACCTTAAATTGCATGAGTATGACATTAATACTTTTCATGTTTAGAAAAAGATATTGCAATCTCGCATTTTAGACTTATAAGATCAG
>NW_012043408.1:0-810 GCF_000956235.1 Wasmannia auropunctata
TACAATATAAAAAAACGAAAGATTGCGTTTTTGTTTTTGAAATTTTATATGTGATGTATATTTTGTATTAAATTAATTATTTAATATTTATTAATTTTATTATACATTTATATGTATAATTACTCTTTATGTATATTATTAATTATCTCTGTAGATAATTAAATTAATTTATTTATTAATTTTATTGTATATTAACATATATATATATTCTTTGCAGACAAATGAGGAAAAAGAATGAAGAAGCACCTGTCAGCATTAAAGATGCAGATAATAAATCATCTGACAATATTACTGATAAATTTATCGAGTCATCAGTAACATCGCTGATGTCACCCGGTGCGATGAACGAGATCAGTACTTCAGATGCGTGCGTGGACACAATAAATAAAGATACGTATGAAAATGTCCACATATGCGAAGATGATGATACTCTCGTCATCGAACCACAAGGCGATCTGGATAAAAATCATATCCAAGATCATGAGCCTGAAGGTAATCGCATTATAGACGTTTCTTTTTTTAATAAAGAACTCCATAGGACATTTGATAACCACGCGCGTGGAATTGAGTGTCAGTTTAAAGATTGGCATCTCGTAAATAGTCGCCGCCATGGTTTAATGACACAGTTCTTCTATAAATGCAAAATGTGTCATTATGAGGCAAACTTTTGGTCACATCCCAGAGATAGTGAAACCATAGACATTAACACGGCAATGACAGCTGGAACCGTAACGACTGGAATTGGTTATGCCCAATTGGAAGAGTTGTTGGCAGCTGCGAATATACCGTGTATGTCCGAGAGATCATATA
>NW_012043409.1:0-382 GCF_000956235.1 Wasmannia auropunctata
GGTTTATTAAACTCCGAACTTACACTAAAGCGTACGTCAATCTCCCTCTCAGAGTCCCGCCAAATAACAACGCTGCTAAGGGAGCAACCCTCTCTTGTCCGCTTCCGCGGACGATTTCAGTCGGCGCAACTTATGCTCGGCCGACACCGCAAAGCACGGGCGTAACAATATTATTTTAACAAATAAAAACTGTTAAAAAACAAATGTGAAATCATACAAGTTGCCAAGTATTTGATTAGACATAAAAACAAAAATATTTTTTTAATAAATCGTTTAAACCATTTGAAAGTATATGCAGCAAAAATTTAATGCCATTGTCTTTCCAAATAATTTTAAATTTCATAAAACAGACTTAAAGTAACTAAAATGACCAATGATTTAA
>NW_012043410.1:0-669 GCF_000956235.1 Wasmannia auropunctata
GTTAAATCTTGATGGTATCGAGTTTCCAATGTCTTAAATAAGAGTCGGACATTTGAACGTCAGAATAACTTGTCTATTAATGTGTTTACCATTAAAGGAACGAGAATTATATAGGGGGCAAATTATATTTTGCACTTCGTCTTACAGCATATAAGAAGGAGGTTCACGTTAATCTGTTGTTCATATATGGAATTCGATGTGGCAAAAAGGTCATGCATTTCACGTGGATAAAGAATTTGTCACGCTTAATAAGTCACGCAATTGAGACAAACGTAAAGCAAAGAAATATGTATGTGATCGGTGAGTACAATAGCTCTCTCTCCTCGTCCTATTTTTTTTTAATTAATGATACATTAAATGTGCTTTTGTTACAGGTGTTTGCATTATTTTTATTCGCAAAAAAGATTAACAAATCATATTATTGACTGCGAAAGTAGGAACGAATGCGCTGTTGTTCTTCCGTCCGACAAAGATAAGTGGTTATTCTTTCGTAATCATCAGAACAAGGAGCGACTTCCGTTTGTCGTATACGCCGATCTGGAATGTATATTAGAGAAGAAGGATAACGAAGAGGAAAGAGAAATGGACAACGATAGAGAGGGGGAGGAGGAGGAGGATGACAACGACGAAGAGCGTCGAGATGACATTCCGCGAAGACGCGCCTATCAA
>NW_012043411.1:0-1087 GCF_000956235.1 Wasmannia auropunctata
TATTTTCAAAAATTTTTAAAAAATTTTTAAAATATAATTATTCTCAAAAAATATTATTAACGTAAATGAATAGAAATAATTTTACTATAAAACTTTTGTATAAAACATTTTTTAATATCTTGAATGGTTTTCGAGATATAACGTAAAAATTAAAATTAAAAATTAAGATTAACTTTAAAGAATAATTTCAAAATTTTTATTGCATTTTTTCATCGCAACTAATATTTTGTAAATTCATCTGTTTACGTAACCTATGTGCACAAAATTTCATTAAAATCATAACTTGACACTTTTATTATAAAACTAGTTGTATATTGATACTAGTTGTACCACACATATCGATTGAAAAATGTTTTTTTCATTTATAACAAAACAATTATTTCCACACCACCTTGCGGTAGATAGCACGGTGCATTTTGTTTATAATGATTTCTCCAATAGACTTAATCCACTCTTATTTTTTAATACATAATTCATTTGAAATGCTGCCCTCCCTCTTGAATTGCTTTTATGATATTAATATTATATTTAAAATAACATTTTTATCTTGAATAATTTTTGAGACATAATACTTAAAATTTTTATTTTAAATATAGTTTTTATCTATATTATTAATTTCCTTATTACGACATCATTAATTAACGTGAAAGTAATACCATTTTTATATCAAGTATTACGTACGTGCTTAAATGATATCATTAATTAATGTGACATTGATATCATTTTTATATCAAGTATGATGTACGTGCTTGATATTAATTAACGGGACAGTAATATCATTTTTATATCAGATTCATGTAAATAATTAACTCGATTTTGATCTTATCACGTCAATTAGTAATAATACCATAATATACACATGTGATATAAAATACGTGCTTGATATATAAGTCTTTTGTCATGATATTATCACGTATATATTCGACAGAAAACTTACAATAATTTCAATATGAGTATACCGTAAGAGTAGCGAATAAGTGTAAAAGTCAAAAAGTGCAAGTGTTCAAAATGTTACAAGTAAATCCTGCGAATATTCTTAATATGCTAATAATTTTGTTTCAAATTTCAAAAATTCCGGAAACGCCTG
>NW_012043412.1:0-437 GCF_000956235.1 Wasmannia auropunctata
ATATATTTGATTTTATAATTTACTTGTAAAAAAATGTTTTTGATTAAGAAAAGATGTAGCATACATTTTTTTATACTCAGCGTAAATATTTTTTTTAATGTTTTTGTTTAAGTTAACAATTACTACAGAAACAGATCTCAGATATCGTTAAATAACGCATTATAAATAAATATATATATATAGGGCATTCCATCTCAAGTCAGCCACCCGTGAACTTTTGGATTTTTGATTTGGCTGAAATTTTTATATATTAGAGTACCCATCAAAAGAAGTTACCATGATTTTTTTCAAATTTTTTTATCAACATAGTCATGAGATATGAATTTTTTTCAAAATTCGCAGTTCCAATTTTCAAATGCCTATAACTTTGCGAAAAATAATCCAAATGAAAGGTTTTTTTTTAAATTGTTTGTTTTTTTCTCTACTTTTCAAAAAAA
>NW_012043413.1:0-338 GCF_000956235.1 Wasmannia auropunctata
TAAATCTCCAGCAGCAGCACACTTGGCGCGCCCGTTTTTTATATATAACTCATGGAAATATAATACATGCAATTCATGCTAACAATACATTATTTATTAATAGTAAATATTTTATTTATTTAAAAGATTAAATACACATTCACTAATAACTTTAAAATAATATGTATCAACGAATAATCTTGTAATGCCTTTAAATTTTATTTAAAATAATAGTAGTAATAATATATATTGTGACGCCGCAGTCCGCTGCGGCGGAGCAGCGTCCCGCCGCCGTCACAAGGCGCGGGTTCGCGCCCCTTTTTACCGGACCGGCAGCTACATTGTCGAGACGAGACCGA
>NW_012043414.1:0-358 GCF_000956235.1 Wasmannia auropunctata
TAAACGAAAAGATTTTCATAACTTTTATTTTGATTTAAACATACTGGTTTATTTAAAACAAAAAAGTTATTCTGTTAATTAAATTATTTTTTATTTGTAATACAAAAATTCTTTAAATAATTTTATTTACAAAATATTCTGTGAACTTTAATCTTTTTTTTCTATGTGCAATAATACTTTATGCCAATTATTAATATAATAATCAAAAATGCAAATAAAGAATTACATAATCGAAAAACTCTGATTATGAATAATGAAATAATTGAAAAATTTTTAGATCTGATATTTAATTGATCAAGTAATCAAAATTATTACATTATGATTATTGATTAATCAATTAATTAAAAAATTGTTTATT
>NW_012043415.1:0-1525 GCF_000956235.1 Wasmannia auropunctata
CTGAAAAGTAATTTTTCTAAAGTAGTTTTGTTTATCTTGAAGGTTAAACAATAAGGATAAAATGGTTTCGTAAACGCTGTATTTTATTATAATTGATCTAAAAAGCCAAATTGATATTATCTTCAATGTATGATACAATCACTAAAATCATTTTGTAAATATTATATCTTGAAAAAAATCTATTGGATTAAATTAATAAAAATCTATATGGTATTATTTTCAATGTATAACACGATCACGTAAAATCATTTTATTATAATATTAATGAAACAAAAACTTAGCAAAAATTAGTGAAATCCGTGGAAAAGACATTAAAAATGTAAAAAAAGACCACCAAATATATTTTTTAATGTTTTTACCTCGAAAAAATTGTTTTATGGAATTAAAAAATAAAACTTTTGTATTATCTTAAATGTATAACACGACCTCGAAAAGAAATGTTAAATAAACATCTAAGTAGCAATATATTCAACATATAATACGATATTAATTTAAAAAAATAAAATTTTAGTGGTATTACTTTAAATGTATAATACGACTTCGAAAAAACTTAAATTTAAAAAAACCCAAATGGCATTATCTTCATGTATAACACGATTAGGAAAATTTATTTTATAAATAATATATCTCGAAAGAAACTGTTGTATTAAAATAAACAAATAAAATCCAAGTTGTATTATTTTCAATGTATATACATGATTTTCAAAAAAATTCAATTTTAAAAACCAAAAATATAATATCATCAAAAAAAAGTGAAATCAAAATATTCCAAATGTACCTATTGTAATTATATTAAAAGAATACAATTATTGGTGGAAACAAAAAAAGCCGTAACTACAAAAATATAATATTGGAAACAAAAAAAAAACCAATAAAATGACATGAAAAAAAATGAAATCAAAATGTTATTCCAAATATACCTATTGTAATTATAATAAAAGAATACAATGGTGAAAACAAAAAAAAGCCGTAACTAAAAAAATGTAATATTGGAAACAAAAAAAAAACCAAAATAATGACATTAAAAAAAGTGAAATCAAAATGTTATTCCAAGTATATTGATTAGAATAATCAATATCGTAAAATATATCTCGAAAAAAAAAAAACCAAATTACCAAATAAAACACAAGTGGTACTATCTTTCATTCTTATCCATTGAAACAGTGGTAATAGTTAAGTGGTAATAGTATTGTATATTTCAGTATGGCATAAAAGAAATTTCATTACAAAAAATTAAAAAGTATATATATATTACTGAAAATTAATTTTAATTATACAACTATTTTTATACAATAAAACCCAAGTGGACCGTATCTTTATACCTATTCAACACTTTCTATTCCAACCCAAATGGTAATAGTTATTAAAGAAATTCGTAATGATACATATATTCTGGGAAGCTATATCTTACAAATAGACTTAATGTAAAATACAGAATACATTAAAAATATAAAAAATATAAATAACGACAAAATAAAATAAAAACAAGAAATGCAATAAATATTGTAATGAAAACCGTAGAAAA
>NW_012043415.1:13103-14976 GCF_000956235.1 Wasmannia auropunctata
ATATACCGCTCTAATTGATTGTCGACTCGTGTCGCGTGCAGACACAAAATATTGTCCGGAATTATAATAAAGGAAAGTTAAAAAACACTTCAAATTATTTGACATCTTCGCTCCGCTTTCCTCACACGTACCACAGGCTACCAAACTGGCAAAAAAAAAGTATATGACTCAACCAGAGTTGTACAAATCAGCGATGATTATTCTGACGGTCCAGTCACGCAAATGAGTGTTAAATGGCTGTTCTTAAAATTAAAATTCGTGCTATCCTCGTTATAAGAACGAATATTAATGAAGTAAACCTGGAGAATCAACTATTGGTAAAGCTAACCGAATTTTCGTCAACAAAGATAAATTTTTTATAATATACAACTTATATTTGTATTACCTTTTTTATGCATAATACTTATCTTTCATATCTCTTTTATAAATTTTACAATAAATAATTATATATCCGTAACCGAAAAAGACCGAAATCCAAACGGTTATAGTCACCATTATCGGGTAAACAACTGAAACCAAAACCAAAAGTCGGGTATGACCTCAGACCGTAACCATAACCGAATCGAAATTTCATTTCGGTCCGAGTCCCTGATTAGTATATCAAATATTAATTATTAAAATTACGACTAATTAAACCTACTTTCGCCTCGTAAGCAAAAGTGATCGTGAGGAAGACCTTGCTTCGCGTGAAAAGTAAACCTAGGTGGAACAGTAATTGTGACTGAAACTGAAAGTCAATCAGGCTGATGGCTTTGATAACATATATCGCAAGGTCAAGGTTATCGGAAATAGTTTCCCTATACTACAATAATTACCGATTGAATATATATATTTCAGTTCCACATTATATGTGCTTATAATTTTATGAAAACTTACCTGGAGATTGAAATTATAACCAAGATAAAGAAGTCCCATACCAAATTTCCTCCCTTTGTTTTATTTGTGATATAAATTGTAAAATCTAATTTGAATAAATAATTTAATAAATATTTATTTATAAAGTTACACATAGAATAATGAATATTTTATATAAAATTATGTGATAATTATTTACTTGGTTACGAAATTCTTCATCAAGATTGTAATTGAACATTTTATAAAGAATTTCTACTGTCTCGTCTGCCTGAAATTACATTAATTAAAACTTGCAGTAAAATTGAAAATTTTTCACTGAACAACTATGATCACATAATTTAAATGAAAATATATTAATTTAATTGTAGCAAAATTGTTGCGTATTCTATTAGTGCATATCATAATAGTTAACATTAAATATAATGACTTCTTTATAATATTATTATCTTTTATACCTTATAATAGACAATTTGACAAATATGATTTAGGGTGAGTATTATGACACTATTCACAGCGAAGTACATATAAAGAGATGCTAAATATAAAATATAATCTAAACTCATTATATCGGCACTATTTCCTTTCATCACATAAATTTCACGACAATCCTCTAAAATGATTACAAAATAATATGACATTTGTAGTGACATTTGTAGACTGAATATTTTGTTCAGTTTCCGTGATATCAGAGATAACTGTAGGTGGACGTGCCTGTAATTGAATTGTTATAATTAAACGAATCACAAAGCATGTACAAGAAGGTCTAAACATGAAATGTTTTTGGTATAGGATTTGATTCAAATTTTATAATTTACAGTCTGCTAACAATGTACGATAATTTTACACAATTATAGTTAAAATTTATGTGTGTGAATGCTATACTTTTTCTTAAATTACATTATAATCCACATATATTGCATGCACTTTTTAGCTTCTGTTTTTTGCTGATTGACTAAGATCAATTGATTTTGTTTTCTGGTACAATTTGCGTTGTCTTCAGATCGGAAGAGCACACGTC
>NW_012043416.1:0-356 GCF_000956235.1 Wasmannia auropunctata
GTATAGAATTGTCTAACGAGGCGCTTGATTTTTTTCGTTTGGGTGTTGGTTTCATATATCCTTCGTCTACTCCCGAAAAGAACGATTCGTTCTCGACCAATTAATTCATCGTCGGCAATATTTTCAGGAATTCGTTTTAGAGGCTCGATGATGGGCTTAAAGTGTCTCTCCAGCGCGATATCTTCTTCCATTCTACCAGTTTTCAAGGCGCGATATTTTTTGCGAATGGAATCGCTCGTTTTTTCAATCTGTTGCGTCTATTCTCTCACGATCCTCCATGCTGAGAATGTTGCACAATCGATGTATCGACAACAACTAACCANGTTACAGTACCGCAAAGTCATTAAATCCTTTTC
>NW_012043417.1:0-1462 GCF_000956235.1 Wasmannia auropunctata
ATATATATATATTTTTGCGCAATTTATTTTTTCGCAATCCCCGTTTGTAGAGAGACGCTCGCTTTTTCAGTAGGAAACGTCAATTCGTCCCTGCAGACGACATTCGGAGCAGATTGGACAAGCATCTTTACGACGTCACCATTCAGTTAAACGATACTGACAACACTATCATTGATAATTTTACTTCACCGGACCTTTCCTCTCGCACGGTCGGAATCGTAAATCGATCGCTCTCGTAAAATCGAATAAAAAAAAAAGGAAACATTTGATAAATACTTTCATTTTGGCGTACACAAAACGCGTGTGATAATTAAATATTTATTATGCTAATTAGTCTTTTAAAGGAACTACGTTATCTCGTAATGATTATATGATGTCTCTTTACACTCTTGATATAAATGTGATTTATGTGTCAGATATGCGCTTTTAAAATAATTTATGAATCTATTCATCGAGATATCTCTTGTGCTGCTTCAAGATCATGTCACAGATGTTGACATGGAGTTGGACAAACAAAATTTACGACTTATATTTACTTCCGCGTGCGTTCCACGACAGGCGGTGATTCAGAAAAATTTCAAAAATTATGCAAGATCAAAATAAAACTGAAGTACGAATAGGAAATAGCAGTAGGAAAATCATCGAATAGAAAAAAAATTAAACGTAACTATATATGTGTACATAATAAAACTTAATCAAACACTTCTTTTTTTTTATTCATTCATTCAACCAGATTTAAAAGTAGAGTAAATATTCGCTTGCGTCTCGGATTCGCCGTGTATTAGATTAATATTCATATCTGTTCTCGTACATTGCGTCCTTCTTGATATTTTTTCCGCGCAGCATGAGACCCTGGCAAGGAGAGTTGTGTATGTCCTTGGTCGGCTCGTCGTCGGCGGCTCTCACTTGTATAAGAAACATGCGTCGACTTCTGTCGGACAAGTTCAGATACGAACCATGAAGCAACAGATAAGAGAAGATGATAATGTCACCCTTTTTGGCAGACACAGGAACAGCTTGGGACAATGGATATTTCTCAGGATCGACGTAATGATATTGGTCACCTTTCTCATCGGTCAATCCGTGGTCCTCCAACGGTCCAAGCTTATGACTGCTGGGATATACCGCCAAGCCACCGTTTTCCGGTGTTGTATCGTCCAAATGTAAAAACACAGCAAGCATAGTGTGTTTCTTGTGGGGAAAGTAATGATAGTCTTGATGCATCAAGTAAGGCGCACCTTTCTCCGGTGGCTTTATATGCGCCTTAGTATGATGCAACAATATGTTCTTGGTATCCATGATATCCTCGAGGGTGTCTAATAAATTCGGGTGCGTAATGGTCCGAGTGAAAACGGCGCTGTGCATTTGCAGATTATGGATGGATTTTACCTAATGCATAAACGAGAATACAATATGTAATACAACGTAATATACAGGGCGTCCGATACTCAATAATAAAGCG
>NW_012043418.1:0-352 GCF_000956235.1 Wasmannia auropunctata
CACAATATAATTCATTGACATTAATTTTAGCTTGTTTTATACAAATGTACCACATTTCGTCACAATTCCGCGTGTTAACAAACATTGTAAAAGTTTCTCTCACAATCCGCCACAATTCATCACCCAGGAGGTCGTGACGGCGCTCCGGGGATAATACGCGGTCTCTCGGAGGATATTCACCACGTTTCGATGGTAACTCCGAGTCGGTATCATGAAGCCACTCGGGAGGTAACTAGGGACATACGATCCTTTGATACCCGAGAGCCCGTGTAGAGAACGTCGGGACTTCGAGTCGTTCGCTCTACTGAGCGAGTAACGCCGAGCGCGTAAAGTCAGACGCGACGTCATCGCG
>NW_012043419.1:0-1146 GCF_000956235.1 Wasmannia auropunctata
TCTATTTTTATGACGATAATCGGAACAATATATGATATTTTTATCTACCAAAAACACATAGAAAATAATGAAATGAATAAAATTAATGATAGTAAGTATAACTCTAAAAACAATTACTATTTTAACAAACTTACAATTTTAATGTGCTACAATTTTTATTGTCTACAAATCAGATTCATATTAAAATTTTTTAATGAATTACGTATTTATTATAAATTTTGAAATTGATTGTTATTTTAAATAACTAAAATTAGTAATAAAATCTTGTGTGTAACTATATGTTGTATATTTATTGTTTATTTGGATTCTTATTTAATATTATATTTACTTAATCACAGCATTTTAATTTTTACATTTACCTACTATACTAAATAAAAACTTTGAATTATTATTTAGATGTTGGAGATATGTCCATGAAAATAAAAATAAAAGCGAATTCGTTTTTATATCTAGATACATCTAGTAACATTGGAAAAGTATTAATATGCTTCTCAGCTTACACAAATACAAAAAAAATGTTTAGTATGAACTTAGATCCCGGCATAATATCCGTTATTCACGGCTTAAAATTTTTAAGCATGTGTTTGTTGATCATAATACACAGTGTATATTTTAAAATGGATTGCCTTGGCGAGTAATTTAGAAATATCTGTTGAAATGATTTTTTAGTATCTTGTTTTTTATTTTTCACACATAACAAAAATTTCTTTATGTTCACAGATAATAAAGTATGGTTGTGGAGATGGATTTTGGAGAATTACGGTACTTTTGTATATCATTCTATAAATACATCAGTCGATACATTTTTTTTTTCAAGTGGATGTTTAGTGACTTACTTGTATTGGAGAAATAGAACAAATGAAATAGTAAAGAAGCCAACTAGTTTCAAAGATAAACTAACTGAACTCTTTATATATGTAATAAAAAGATTTGTTCGGTACGTTTTCCGTGATTTTGATTGCACGTATAAATAATAATAAAAAAACAATGCAATAAACACAATAAAATTATTACATTAATTAGTAAAACAAGAAAGATATAAAATGATATAAAAAATTTAAAAATAACACCGGCACACAAAAAAAAAAGTGGTTTGTGCATTTGACCGGACCCATCTACGGACATGTTTTTCGACCCGCTGAATCC
>NW_012043419.1:13257-13963 GCF_000956235.1 Wasmannia auropunctata
AAAAAAATTCCATTAAAAAAATCTGAAAATTGCATTATTAGATCTGCAAATGCAGACAGAAAATATAATGAAATGTAACTGTATCTAATGTAATATAAAAATATCTATCGATGATCAGCATCTGTAAGCTTTTGCAATAGAACAATTTGTCTGTCTCTGTTCACATCCTGTATACGTAATGTAAATAATTTTCTCCACCTTTATTTTAAAAATTAGAGTGATACATTCTTAATTAAATAATATAATATACTACGTATAATAATTACAAAAAATTTTCAAATCTACAAATGTTGTCAATTTTTAAGAAGCTATACTTTAACTTCTATATAAAAGAACTAACAATAAGAGATAATATATTTTTCGCCAAGTTAAAAAAGGGTGGCATTTTAGAGATCATCTTATAATCCTGGAACTTACACAACGTTGCGATCTTCCATACGTGAAATAAGAATGGTAAAAGAAATATCATTGTATAGATTTTAAATTGAGAACTTTATCTTTAAAACAACGTTAGAAACATTGTTCTAATACATTAAAAAGTTGACTTATTATACTTCAAAGTAAATTCTGTAATCCTAAAATCCTATAAGATTTTAGTTAGTAAAAAGAAAATTAATCACCGATTATATAAGATTTTTGAATAATATTACATTTGTTTTATTAATTTACAATAACACAAATATGTCCAATACGAAATAATTAACAA
>NW_012043420.1:0-342 GCF_000956235.1 Wasmannia auropunctata
ATGATCCATGACTAATGATGTTTATAACTACATTATCCGTGATAGATCAGATCAATAAAGTTATCAAAAAGATGAAAGTATATATTTTTTATAAATATTAACATACAAAAACCTGACCGTTAATTAAAATGACGACGGTATAATACAAATAAGTACAACACATGAATCAAAAAAATCGATAGTGTCTCGTACTTTATCTTTCGATTCTATTGATTACATTCAATTGTCTGATAAATAAATAAATAGCTGTATGACTGCTTGTATAAGCTAATTAATAATTTTTTGTAATAAAAAAATAAGCAAAATACAAACAAAATAAAATGTGATTAGCCGAACCGCGAA
>NW_012043421.1:0-398 GCF_000956235.1 Wasmannia auropunctata
CCTCAGACATCTTTAGTATGTATTAAAAACGTCCAGTGTTACTGATTTGGACATCCCAGGAACATCCTTTTTAAACATTCAATGGACCAAAGTTGAACTTATTTAAAACATTGGTCTAATATTATAATTATTCAATATCGTATATATAATTTCACACAAACAGCATAAAAACAATCACAAAACATTAAAAAAAAATTGTGGTGTTTTCAAGCGGATCATTTTTCGTAAACTATATCGAAATCTAAACGGTCACCCATCCAAGCTGTAACCGCCATCAACGCTGTTTGACTTTTGTGATCGGGAACTGCAGAACACTTCGTGATGATCCATGACTAATGATGTTTATGACTACATTATCCGTGATAGATCAGATCAATAAAGTTATCAAAAAGATAAAA
>NW_012043422.1:0-562 GCF_000956235.1 Wasmannia auropunctata
TGAACATGTGGTAAACCATGTTTTTGTAAATTCAATGACATATACGTATGCTGCTACTTCACCAAAAAAATTTTGTTTAGTAATCAAATTTATTAAATAATTTTTTTTATATTAAACACGCGAGCACAAATATCAGGTCTATCGTGGGCTTGTTGACCAGGTAAAAGATTTTCTTCAATTTCACGCCATTTTGGAGTTATTGTGATAAAAAGATCTGGTTTACCAAATTTATTAACAATTGCCATTGCATCTTGATAATTTTGTAACATATTTCGTGGTAATCCAATAAACGTAGAAGGAACCCAGACAGCACAGTAATGTATTAAAAATGTATTAAAAATGTATATGCTGGACATTCCGTACGTATTTAAAACATCCTAATTAAAGCCTCAGACATCTTTAGTATGTATTAAAAACGTCCAGTGTTACTGATTCGGACATCCCAGGAACATCCTTTTTAAACATTCAATGGATCAAAGTTGAACTTATTTAAAACATTGGTCTAATATTATAATTATTCAATATCGTATATATAATTTCACACAAACAGCATAAAAACAAT
>NW_012043423.1:0-383 GCF_000956235.1 Wasmannia auropunctata
CCCTCGGATAATGTTTTGAACATCATCCATCTGTTAAATACCAATCTCCACAAGGCCCATGAATCATATATCTCATAACTATATTATGTAAATTACGATTCTCACATGGATCAGGAATTTCAGCTGATATATATTTATCAACAATTTCTGGAATTGTTATTTTAAAATTTTGTTTTAAAGTGACCAACAAATGAACATGTGGTAAACCACGTTTTTGAAATTCAATGACATATACGTATGCTGCTACTTCACCAAAAAAATTTTGTTTAGTAATCAAATTTATTAAATAATTTTTTTTTATATTAAACACACGAGCACAAATATCAGGTCTATCGTGGGCTTGTTGACCAGGTAAAAGATTTTCTTCAATTTCACGCCATTTT
>NW_012043424.1:0-1237 GCF_000956235.1 Wasmannia auropunctata
TTACCTTCAGCAATAAGCATAGCACAATATGAGCATAAGCTTTCTGTTCTCCTTGTAATATACCAAAATGTCGCGTATAATCTTCCGACATTGCTACTTTAAAATTTTCCCATAGTTCTTTAGGATATAAATATTGACAATGTATTAAAATACGTACAAATAATTTACGAAGTTGTCGTGGCATCATCCATCCAACAGCTTCATTCATAGCTCGTTTCCATTCCTCATCATCTTCAATTAAACCTAAAGCCAAACATGTCTCTGAAAACGATTGATAAATTTGTCCATTTACAGTTCTTAAATCATTAAAACTTGTAGCTCCTTTAACATTGAGTAATAATAATCGTAAATGAAATAATTCTATTTGTGTTGGACTAACAGAATACATTCGACCTATGCAATTATAATAATTGTTACGTTCGACCCAATGAGATACACTTCTACCATTAATTTTTTCTTTTTTAAAAGTATAATAACATGGAATTTTTGTATATACAAATATTTTTTTGCTTTACTATCGCGTAAATTCAATGCAAAATAATCTATCAACATAGTGACTTGATTTAAGGCAGAAATTATTGCATCTTCAGTAGATTCATTTTCGATTATTACATTTCGTTCATTAGGTAGATGAACTGATGGTAAACGTATTATAGCATGACTTTTATCTCTTGCAATTTTTTATTAAGTATACGCCAGCTAGCTTCTACAGGTCCAACATAACGAGCTTCTATATAATTTCGTATCTCATCATGATCAATAATAATATTTTCTGTTGTTGGTTCAATTGTTATAGCAGCAGCATCATGACCTTTATAAATATACTTATAAAGATATTTAACCGATTTGATACTGGAAACTATTTCAACATTAAGATGACTATTAAAGATAATTGATAATGTAGGACAATATGAAACAACATAACGATTATCAACTATATATATCCACCAGGTCGTTCAAAAGTCTTATCGGTATCTCGTCGACGATAATATGGATAAGCATCTTCATCCATTTGTGTTTCTTCAAGAAAAATCCTCGGATAATGTTTTGAACATCGTCCATCTATTAAACACCAGTCTCCACAAGGCCCATGAATCATATGTCTCATAACTATATTATGTAAATTATGATTCTCACATGGATCAGGAATTTCAGCAGATATATATTTATCAACAATTTCTGGAATTGTTATTTTAAAATTTTGTTTTAAAGTGACCAACAAATGAACATGTGGTAA
>NW_012043425.1:0-326 GCF_000956235.1 Wasmannia auropunctata
CTCGTCGGTATCGGAACGGGTGGCAGGGATCGCCAGCAGGTTCAGGAGAAAGAGTAGCGGAACAATAATGAAATCGAACGAATTAAGTATAAATTAATAAAATAAAATATATTCCGAAAATAAAATAAAATAATAGTACATTGAATAATAATTCATCGCAAGATATAAAAGAAACCCGGAAACAATAAGACGCGTAGTAAAGATCCGTCGCAATATATAAAAGAACCAACGAGATTCGCGGGGCGGTCCCCTATGCGGATTACAGGATCCGATAGTGGAGCGATAATAACTTAAAAGAAAACGCCGCGGAGAACTAATTATAATAA
>NW_012043426.1:0-633 GCF_000956235.1 Wasmannia auropunctata
GTGGCTACGAAGACTTAGGTGAGTTAGGCCGAACTGCGAAAGCAGCTAATCATGCACTTGTTTTTATGATACGCGGTATACGGAAATCGTGGAAGCAAGTGATAGCTTACTATTTTACGACAGATACAATATCCTGTGGTAATCTTAAATTTCTATTAAAGCAGTTGCAGGATATTGGTATCAAAATCAAAGCTACAGTTTGTGACCAAGGCTCAACTCAACGAAGAGCCTTGTCAGAATTGAGCACAGAAAATAATGTTAATCAAACACCGTACACGTTCATGGTTCGATCAGAAGAAATAGTAATAATCTTTGATGTTCCGCATGTATTGAAAAACACACGCCTTGCTCCGGTCGATTATAAAATTTGATACAGATAAAGTTGCTAAATTCCAGTATATTTATCAGGCTTTTAAAGTTGACCAATAATTTCCATTTAAATTGCTGTACAAATTAAAAGAAAGCGATTTTAACTTTAACGATACTTATTTAAAAATGAAGGTACAAGTAGCTGCACGCCAGTTGAGCCGAAGCGTTGCAAATGCAATTAACGTTTGGTCCGTTAATAATATGAATGGTATGTTCCCGGCAGAAGCATTACAAACGGCAGAATTTATTGAACTCATTGATAAT
>NW_012043427.1:0-1139 GCF_000956235.1 Wasmannia auropunctata
TAATTGTGTAAACATTAGACAGGTTTGTGCGTATTTTCGGTTGTATTATTATTACTACGGTAATCTCATGATAATTAACTCGATGGAAAATTATAGATTTATGATAAATAAGTATAAAATAAAATGAAAAAAATTCAAATTAATACAAAAATTTAAAAAATTTTAAATTCATATTTGTTCAATATATGTTAAAAATGAATATTAGAAAAAATTAATGTTAATACTTTTAAAATGTTAATTTTTTTTACAAAATTACTTTTAAAAATTTTAACGCGTGATGATCACGCCGTGAGAGTAATATGTGCCGTCACGAATTGTTATATGAGCCTATAAAAAATGACATAAAAATCTGAATTCCTATTCCTATTTTTTTCAGCACTTCTAAAGCTGTAGCAATTGTTTCTACGCCATAAGAGAAGACAACAAAAAGAAGAAGTCTTTCAAACCTTATGGAATGAAGAAAAAAAAAGAAACAAGAATGTAGCATATAAGAAAAAATTGTGACATTAACGTACGTAAGTTCCATGATAATTGAATATTAAATATTTCTAAAATAACATATCTCTCATAAAAAAGAACTACTATTAGTACAGTGAAAACACTACTGAAATGTAGTAGTGTCATTGCTAATATAGCAGTGACACTGCTACATTTCAGTAGTGTTTTCATTGCACTATTGCACTAGTAGGTCTTTTTTACTAGTAGGTCTTTTTTACACTACTGAAATATAGTAGTGTCATTGCTAATATAGCAGTGACACTGCTACATTTCAGTAGTGTTTTCATTGCACTATTGCACTAGTAGGTCTTTTTTACGAAAGATGGCTCCGCGAAAGAAGTATTCTTGTAAATTTCCCGAATGTGGTAATAGTTACTATGCAAAAGTCGCAAATGGCGTTAATAAACATTTTTATAAATTTCCAAAAAATCACGATATTTGTATGAAATAAAAAATGATTTGTGGCATTGACATTTCCGTCAACTGTCAGAGCATGCGTGTTTGCGAGGATCATTTCCGACCAGTAGATTTCGTCAACTTTACAAAGCATTTGTTGAATCCGAACACGGTACCGAGAAAAATTGAAGAACTGGATGATTTAATTTCCGTACAAATTTCGCCTCCTTTACCATCCGATGAAA
>NW_012043428.1:0-374 GCF_000956235.1 Wasmannia auropunctata
TAAACTTTAATTATTGAACTAAAATTGTATATTTTATATGTATAAAAGTTTTGATATCAATAAATGGTGCCAAGTTATAATTTCAATAGAATACTTTATTTTATCCAAATCATACGTATTGTAAATCATGTAGCGTTTGTATTAAATTAATTAAATATTTAATATCAATGACTAACGCCAAGTTTTAATTCCATAAGAATAGAATATCTTACTCAATTCCAACAATATGTTACGTAATTGTACCAAATCAAAAAATTAAACCCAAGCAGTACTATTTAAATTAAAAAAAAAATTAATTATAAATGATATTTAACTTTATAAAACTTCTATATCCAATTAAAAAATAAAATCCAGTAGTACTGTCTTTAATTAAA
>NW_012043429.1:0-771 GCF_000956235.1 Wasmannia auropunctata
ATTATTTATTTATGATTATACCTTTTGTTATATGTAATTTCTTTACAAGCAGATTAGCATTCTCATTTGGATCATTCAAAGAAATTTATAGTATGTACTAATTTTATTTTATTATTCTTTTAGTTTTGGTATTAAGGAAGGAAATTTACAAAAATCAATTGCCAGTCTTTTAAACAAAAATTTAAAAATGTGTACTTTTACGTTATTTTTAACGTTAAATTAATAAGTGTTACAATGTATAATTTTTGACAAATGATCAAATCAATAAATCCGTATTTATTTGAAATTTGCGCTCTTAGGCATGATAAATTGCGCGCGTTATTGCAAAGAGCCTTTGATCTCCATTGATTCACTTTTTAAACATTGACATAATTTTAATTGATGCCCTTATCGCAAAAATATTAACGATCAAAGTATTAATGGTTTTATAAGTTAATAACGCTTTAAAATAAAAACTCAAATTTTGGCAGTTAAGTCACTTTTGCGGTAAGCGCCTCAATTTTGCATACAATGAAAAAGAAAAAAACTTTTAGTTTTGTCTTGTTTTTAATGTCAGTATATTAATAAAAAGTATCAATGAATAAAAATAAGAGAAATGTTAATTGTATGAATTAGATTAAAAAGAACGTATACATTTTTAAAATTCACTGAATTAGGTATTTTCGAAATAAGTTATTTTTTTATTTTTTAAATACTTGAATAAAGAAATAGATAGCAAAATTTACAAATTTTAAATGTCATTAATATTCGTTTATTAAAATTAGATTTAAG
>NW_012043430.1:0-339 GCF_000956235.1 Wasmannia auropunctata
ATACGTTATCGATAGCATTAATTGATTCATAAATAATGCAGAGATATATCTTTGGTTATGGAGACGTTATTTTAAATAAAGAGAAGCAAATAAGAGTTATATACAAGAATAAATGTATATTTTGAAACAAAACAAAAAACGAGACAAACAAGGTGATTAAGAAACGAGGTATGGATACAAATAAAAAAAACTTTTTTTGTATAAATTATAAATTATTTATTTATGATTATACCTTTTGTTATATGTAATTTCTTTACAAGCAGATTAGCATTCTCATTTGGATCATTCAGAGAAATTTATAGTATGTATTAATTTTATTTTATTATTCTTTTAGTTTTG
>NW_012043431.1:0-383 GCF_000956235.1 Wasmannia auropunctata
TTTTTTTTTTAATATAACTTAGACTAAAGAATATATCGGATTCCTGCCAAAATATTTCCTGAGTATTAAAGTCCATGGATCATTATTTTGAAGATACCAAACGGAATATTGCTTATATGAATTGGAGTATCGAAACCGATTACATTTAGTACTAATCTCAACAGTTATGTATCGAAACAAAAAATGCGTTTTCTTTTATAACTTAGTGATGTAGGGCAAGCTAATGAATCGATATAAATTCAATTATCGATATATATCAGTTAAATTTGAAATTTAAAATTATTCAAGTCTTTCAATTAAAATAACAATTTCGATTTAGATAATACAATAAAAAATTAAAAAATATCCGATATAAATAATTTAAAAAATTCTAATGAGTACCT
>NW_012043432.1:0-1220 GCF_000956235.1 Wasmannia auropunctata
GCTATGTATCTCACATCTGAATTGATTGCTAAACAATAATTCATGCAAGATATACATGACCGTCGCTGGAGAAATCCATTCCCTGCCATGCATGCCACCTTCGATAAAGATTCCAGGATTTTCTTCACCATTAATTATTTTTACGCCTTTGATCTCGCGTCCTTCGTATGTTTTGTTGGCGGCCACAACGACGCTGCATTTTTTGGAAAAGTTTGCGGCTAGAACGTCCAGATAAGAGTAGATTTCTTCGAGAGTATGATAACTATTAAAATCAAAACCCCACGACTGATTGTTGTTAGGCATGGTATTGTCGACTAGTTTCTGGACATTGTCAATTCTGATTTTATACAGCATATCGCTGTCGTCCAATGTTCCAAAGAACTGTGTGAGCATTCGCGGAGATACCATAATAAGCGCTTCTTTGCCTAAACTTGGACCTTGCCAGAAGCTGTACTGTAAATGACGTTTTATAATTTTGATTAACTGAAATTACATTTCAATTCTTTTTCGGAAAATAACTACAAATTTGTTAGTACTATTCTTATTTCATGACATTTTATTACATATAAGTTATTTTTATTATCTATGAAAATGATTTCATTTATTTTAGATCGTTGAACTGCATGAAAATTGCTGTATTAAATGTTAAATAATAAAATCAATTAACGATATATTAATTTCCGACTAAAAAAAAATGAGCATGTAAATTGTATATATTTTAATCTAAATAATTTTATCTAAATGGTTTATTTACTTGATTTGAATTTTTCAACTCTTGAAGTAACCGCAACTGGAATGATGTTGTCGGGACAACACTGATAACTTTGTATTGGTCATATCTAATCATGTCGGCAGCTAAGCCCGTGATCACAATACACAACACTATTATTTTCCACATGATCACTGTAATGGAAAGCAGACACTTCTTATAATTTGAATTAAAATATCATTTCTTATAACGTTGAGTCATTTTTCGAGATAACTAATATAATAATCAATAATAATTGTTAATATCTATTAAATATTCAAACACTTTCTTTAATAAGAATTTTATTTATTTGAAATTTTTAATTGTACTAAACGTTATATTAAAGCCATTATAAATATATAAAATCATATTAAGAGTAGCACATTATTCGAGAAAACAATCGCTCTGCTATAAAGTAAAGAAATCGTTTGGTGAATACGCATTATCATATGACTAATTACATATACTTTTT
>NW_012043433.1:0-417 GCF_000956235.1 Wasmannia auropunctata
ACAATTCCAGTGAAAACCCCAGTTTCTATCAGGATCCGATCCATTGCAGTTAGGACTGGATGGTTTGCGAGTTTTCTTCCATAATCGGTCCTGAAAATCATTAAAGCAGGCCAATCGTGTGTACGATCTCAATTTATAACTAAAATTACAATTACATAACGCCGTGTGAAATAAATCTTACCGTGGTAAAAGAATATGCATATCCATCGGGATTGAATATTGGGAAAATATACCAATTATGCATATCAGCTATGTATCTCACATCTGAATGATTGCTAAACAATAATTCATGCAAGATATACATGACCGTTGCTGGAGAAATCCATTCCCTGCCATGCATGCCACCTTCGATAAAGATTCCAGGATTTTCTTCACCATTAATTATTTTTATGCCTTTGATCTCGCGTCCTTCGTATG
>NW_012043434.1:0-2023 GCF_000956235.1 Wasmannia auropunctata
ATCTTTCATCTCGACGGAATCTTTCATCTGTGCTTTGCTTTCCAGATACTCTGCGAGTTCTTCACTACACTCTTTTATAATCGAGAACATCTGCTTTATTTTTCCCAAAGTGAAAGTGGGCGTCATCTTGACGCGCATATTTTTCCATGTCTTTCCAGATGTAAGAAACAAATTGTTGGACAATGGATCTATCTTTTCGTTGCAGTACATTCCACGGTCATGGAAACTTCCAAATTCCTTTGTCAACACCGTTCGAATAAGATCGAGATCGGCGATCAACAAGTTTGGTTTAAAAAATGAATACATTCCAATAACGCGATGATGCTTATATTTCATGTAGATATCATGGAAGAGTACACCTATTGAAAAATTTTTTATTTAATTAATTCCACAATTTTTTATTTTATGTAAAAGTACAATAAGCAACAGTATAAATCATTAATTTTATAAAGCTAGAAGTTTGTTACAATTAGGTATAAAGATAAATTGTGAACAAAGTCTAGTAAAAACAGTCAAATTATAAAACAGACCAAACTAACATGCACTACTTACCGCGCTTATTCGCTTTGAATAAACTTTATATTTTATATTTAAGCGTCACCTTATTATAGTGCTCGTTTGACCTATTTTATAATTTGATTGTTTTTACAGTGACGAGCTTGCCTCATATTGTTAAAGTACAGTAATTTTTATTTATAACACAATTGTTCCTGATCTTTAAAATTTTTTAGCCGTCGTTGATCTTTTTTTAAAAGGCTATTAACAAAAGATTATAAAAGTACGATAATTATTCACTTTAGGGGACAACTTCCGATGACCTTGACATTATTGTCAAGATCATGATTCTTTATAAAAGTGAGACATTTCAAGACATTTTAATCGTTGCTTGTTACATTAAGAAGTTATCATAAAATCCATGCGGAATAGTATAATTATAGATCTCATTTCTCTTCGTAAGCAGGGGTGGGATGAATCTCGCTTCGTATGGGAAGTCGAAAATCCATGTGGAACAGTACAATTATATACTCCTCCATATACTCCTACCTCGTAGGTATATCTCGTTCGCCTTGTAAGCAGAGATGTGGGGTGGATCGCACTTCGAGCGAAAAGTCAAAAAACTATATATGGAACAATACAATTATAAATGACTTTTCACGCAAAGCGAGATCCACCATACACCGCCTGCCCGCCCCCTCCACCAGTGCTGACGGGACCTATGTTGTAGGTACTTATCCATATTAGTTTACGACTTTTCACGCAAAGCGGGGTTGACCCATACCTCCTTTCTGCTAAATCAGGTCTATAATTATACTATTCCACATGAGTACGATGTGCCTACACAACTTTTTAATGAATAACGAGCAACAGCTAAATTCTCTTGAAAGTCACACAGCGTCAAGACTTTCGACAACATACATCAAGGTCAAAGTCATTGGATGTGCTTGCTCTAAAGTGGATAATTGCTGTTAATTTTGTTACATTTTTGTTAATCACTTTTTAAATATTAAAATTAATAAGACATGTTGAGAGTTAACATACATCAAAATGAATACGTATTCATTGCATATGCATATTTTAATATTACTTAGAGATATTTTAATATTACTCACCTATTTGCACTTTTCCAGTTACAAAAGCTGTTAAATTTCCAGTTGGTACAACGGGTTTGACATAAAAAACACCTTTTTTGCGCCAGAAATTAAATATCACAAACTTGTAATAAATATATACAATGCTTAGAGCAACGATGAAAGACCCGATTAATTCCGCAAGTACCATTGCGAATCTAAAATAGCAATCAACAATTTTCTTTTAAAACATTTAATTTAAGTAAGAAATTAGTGCGTCCAATAAATACAACAAATTCGTAATTGAACTACAATTTCATATTCATTCAAAATTTTCACATTAAGAAAATATTCATTCAAATATTTATTCAAACTTGTAGGCTTTTAAAAATATTTATTCGTGAATATTTTATGATTATTTTATTATTTATTTATATTTATTCATACAAAATGTA
>NW_012043435.1:0-474 GCF_000956235.1 Wasmannia auropunctata
AAAGTTTGTAAAATTTATAATAACCTTTATACAAATCCAATTTAATTCTGGAAATGATTTACTTTGAGTATTAAGTGCGCTGAATAGCAGTGTATTTAATACTCAGAATAAGTAATTAAATAATATCTCTAAGTATTAAATTTTTGTAAGTATATTAAGTACCGTGTTTCTGTTTAGAAAATAATAATAAAATGCAAGCATTTTGTTTTTTTTTGAACGATACATTTTTTTTTTACAGAAATAATATATGTAAATTATACTTATTATAAGCTATGACTATATAATACGAGTACATTGGTAATAATGCATGTAATCAGCTGCATTTTAACGAGGTGCTATTGACACCGGACTTTATGCAAATATGTATGCAAATATGTATTTAATCCCAAGTGGCACATGAAGCTTTAAAACGACTGCGATAATGTTGTCGCATCTTAAATAGCAGCATTTTTGTATATCACAGTTACTGTCATA
>NW_012043436.1:0-1567 GCF_000956235.1 Wasmannia auropunctata
TATATTTATTTTATTATTTGGATAACGCCAAGAAATATATGGTTTGGGTTAAGTCCCAAGGATTATTGCAAACATTCATTGCAAACCCATATCACTGGCTTTGCGTTGTATTGTACATATGTGGAGGCAGTGTATGTTGAGTCTCCCCTAAGGGGAGGCTCCATCTTGTTTTAAATTAACCTAACCCAAATCATTTTCGAAGACATTTTATGCAAAAAGGCTAATAAAAAGGCTGCAACATATATATATATATATATATATATATACATATGTATATCATATATATATACATATGTATATATATACATATATACATATGTATACATATGTATCTTAGGGTGGGTCGAAAAAAATTTTTTTTGAAAATGAATTAGTAATACCCCTTAAAAGTTAGCTATAGACGTCAATATGGTTTGAGTAAAATTTTCATCAAAATCGATTAAGGCGATGCTGGAATAACGACATTTGTATTCTAAGAGATAACTCGAAACGACTGAATTTTGAAAACGCTTTTACAGGATTGAAATAGACATAAAATGTAAGCGCGCTAGGTATATATGAGTAATAAAAACGAAAAAATATTAAAAAATTACCTTTTTTGGGGTATCATAACCTGTCACCTGACGTAAACATTTTATAAGTTTTGCAGCTCATATGTACAAAAAAAAGTACCCAGCGCGCATCGGATTACTTGTACGAATAATACAAAACCTTTTGAGCTACGATTGGAAGCGTGGAAAAAAAGTTGTCCATTAGAATGCAATTTGTGGTAATTCGGACATTCAGCTAAGGTAAAGACAGCAAAAATTGCGTCTGGCAGTAAGTGCTAGATTTTCCAAGAGATGGCACTTCAATTAGTTAGATAAGGATCATTCCACGAGTTTGAGTGAGACCAGAAGATATTGTAAGTTCATTTAGAGATACCACTGACAGTGAAGAGTCTGCTTTACCGACCTCGTGTAAATTTTTCCAATCTTCCGGCATTGCCTTAAGCCTTAAAGATATCATTACATATTGCTGCTAAAAATTTAATATTTCAATACTTCTGAGTGTGCGTGTAGATGGTAAAGAAATCTTCTTCTATAAGTTTGTTACAGCCGCTTTCAGTACAAGAAAATTTTAAAATTCTTTTTTTATTGTTTCTGCAGATCATTTATATACTCCGCGTTTTGGAAGTACCTCTGAAGCAATTCAATTTGATCATTATTAAAAACTATATAATATCTTTGACGAACGTAATAAACTTTTCTCAATACGTAAAGTTTTTTAACTTGTTAATTTTCTTATACCATGTATTTATATCATAGTATGTATAGATATTTTTTGTTTTTCAACTTTACAAACAACCGTGTTAGTGATTGCAAGTTTTTTGTTTTCTTCTTCGAGTTTTCTTTCTATATCTTGTATATGTAATAGAGCAAATTCTAAACATTAAAAATGTAAAAAAAAGACCGCCAAGTATATTTTTTAATGTTTTTACCTAGAAAAAATTGTTTTATGAAATTAAAAAAATGAAACCTTTGTATTATCTTAAATGTATAACACGACCTCGAAAAGAAATGTATTA
>NW_012043437.1:0-726 GCF_000956235.1 Wasmannia auropunctata
GACGTGTGCTCTTCCGATCCAATATTTTTGTTTAATTTCGTACTGAATATTGTTGAAAAATTTGTTTTGATGTACGCTTCCAAAACTATCAAAAATATAAAAAATTTTAGTATTAAAATTTGAAAGTATATTTTATTATTATTTTTTATTATTACTAATTATTGAAATTGTCATTATTGTAGAGTTTATTATTGTTATTATTATTATTATTATTATTTTGTTTGTCATATTATTGTTAATATTAATTTTAGTTGTTTTATATACTCCGCGCAAAAATTAAAAGATCACCTATTCTGACCGCTAAAAATAGGCAAGAAAGTATAATTTCGTCAAAAATGATCGTAACATAATGATCAAAAAAACATTTCACAGTTTAAAGTCTCTACTTTCGAAATCATCAATAATTCATTAAATGACTTATTGATTTTTTACAAAGCTGCACGGATGCAAATGGAGATGCATCAAATCTAAAAATTTTTTACGAACTTTGCAAAGTTCCATAGAGTGAAATAAAAATCGCATACAAATGCGACTTATAGCGTTCAAAAGCGTGAATCTTTATTTTTTGAATCTTTATCTTGATCTGAATCTTGATCTTTGTGAATCTTTATATTTATTTTATTATTTGGATAACGCCAAGAAATATATGGTTTGGGTTAAGTCCCAAGGGTTATTGCAAACATTCATTGCAAACCCATATCACTGGCTTTGCGTTGTAAAGTACAT
>NW_012043438.1:0-738 GCF_000956235.1 Wasmannia auropunctata
TGTTAATGTTATCATATTAAAAAAGATGACATTCGCGTGAACCATTAGGAATCGATAGATATTTTCAGTTAGTCTGATTTTGTAATAAAACTCAGTTTAAAAATGTGTAGTATTTTGCCAATAAAAAATTATTTATCTTTCGCATAACATATATTTAGTTCTCTTCATTCTAAGGTTCTTCATTCTAAGGTCAATTAGGCTCTGTGATTGGTTTATAACATCTTAAGAATGCCATAAGTCAATCAATATCATAAATTAAATTGACAAGTAATTTAATAAAATATTTACGTTAATAAGCATCTTTGAAAAATTTATTGTAAAAAATATCAGCCGGATTGCGTTCTCAAGATCGAAAATTTAATTATCGTGTAGTTTGTAGAATTGGATGTGTATATAAATTCACTTTGAAATATTAAGCTGGAAGCTCTAGCCTTTGACTATATAAGTATGGACTGATAGTGATTAACTTCATACGTGTCGCCAAGCTGGAAGATGTAAACTCCACCCCAGTCAGTAATTTTCTGCGGGGAGGGGGAAGACTCCTATGAAATCAGTTTACGACGTGTAAAGGAAAGGTGCTGAGTCTATTTTTAATTTCTTTCCATCGATTTGAAATTTTTTCCGACTCCCTATCAATTTTCAACATAACATTTAATATATTTTGACATATTTGACATTTTTTTACTGACTGGGGTGGAGCCTAACAATCGAAGTTCGATACCTCAACCAACTTCAGCT
>NW_012043439.1:0-1349 GCF_000956235.1 Wasmannia auropunctata
TCGTAATATATACTTTATAGATAACTAATATTTTGCAAATGCAACCACGATCTACTATCTTTAGTCTAAAAGCAATATAACACCAATCGTGGTCCGCATTTGCAAAATATTAATACGTTTTGAAACCTATAAAAAAGAAAGTGTCGCAACCTTTTAGTGAGCGAGTGTACATCGAACGACGCAGACTTATTGTTAAAAGCGGGTGTAACATTATGTAGACGCAAAGGATAATGCAATTTGCAATCATAATAAGAATGCAAGATCTTTGAATATAGAAACTCCTCGTTCTCCGTACGCGTTAATATTTATGTATTCCTAAAAGAGATTAAGAATAAAACATGCATATGCGAGGAGAACAGAATACGATAAATCTGAGAGAGAAATAAAGAAGCACGCGGAATTTGTTGCAGACAGAAGTCAAGAAGGAAAAGTTAAAATACGCGCCAATAGTGCGAAAAGCTGTCAAACTTTCGCATCAGCTAGGGAATTCTTTCCAGACCTTTTATAATATAAAATTATAAACATTTAGAAAAATTACCCCACACCTCCTTTGTATACTTGCTGTGTTTTTTTAGCGCACGACGATAGAACTAAATTTTGCTTTCTTTGAGTATCGATAATTAAATCTATGATCCGATGAATAATAATTTCTATAAGTTTTTTTTACAAACTAATGTCTGGCTAATTTAATCACTGATTGAATTTGTCGATGCCGTAAAAGATAATTTATTTATGATATTGCAAGAATGGAATGGAATGAATTAGCACTAGGATTTATTTATAGTATACAGTAATTTTATGTCTATTATTTGCCTGAATCCATGTTTTTCAATTAAGTAATTTGAGAGAATTGTTAAAATTTTATTTGCGAACTTTCGAAAAAAAGTAAAATTTTTAAAAATATGCTTATTGGATTTCGAAGAGCTAACCGAAGCAAGTTATAGGTCGGCTGCGACAATGAGTCGTTTGTTGTTAAATGGGTCACATTTTGAGACGAGCCATAAATCCGTACGGACATGCTCCAATTTGCTGTTTATTTGTATTCACTTATAGTTCTTCTGTTATTGTAAATTAATAAAGAAAATGTTCCTTGTTATCAGAGAGTGTCTCCTTCATTTGCCACGCTCGTGTTAACGCGTGTGCGCGAACGCAAATGCATGCCCTCCGACAACGACCTCCGTTGCAATTTTATATTTTATTTAATTAAAATGTAAAATATAAAATACAAAATACAAATTATGCTGTATTATAAATTATTAAAATCTTAATTAATTTGATAATTGTATTTTAAGATTTTGTATTACACTATACACTACACAGGTGTTACACGTACGAATCGGTCGCCACGA
>NW_012043440.1:0-430 GCF_000956235.1 Wasmannia auropunctata
TTTACAAACCGACATGGGAAAGGAATTTTACAACATAAACGTACAGCAACTCTTGAAAAACATGATGTCAATCATTACTCTACGTATTCCGTAATGAAGGCGCCGATGGTCGAACGAATTAACCGAACGTTGAAGAACAACATGTGGAAACAGTTTACGCTCAACGGAAATTATAAATGGATCGACTTGTTACCGCGTCTCGTGTTAGAATACAATGCACGAAAGCATCGAACTATTGATATGTGGCCTACCAATGTTACCCCCACGGTCGCCGACAAGCTCTTAACTACGGTGTACAACAATTACGTAAAGATCGCGGCGCCAGCGCGATTCAAAGTGGGTGAGTCGGTACGCGTCAGTAAATTTAAAACAACCTTTGAGAAAGGTTATACACCAAATTGGACTACGGAGGTGTTTAAAATCATCAAGG
>NW_012043441.1:0-736 GCF_000956235.1 Wasmannia auropunctata
TAACAGTGACGCAGTCAATAAACAACAATTGCAAATGTTGAAAAATCGACAGAATGAAATCGAGAAGAAGTTAGACATGCTTCAAATAAGTGTAAACGAGCTTAAAAAGGTAGTTGATGAAGCGAAAGATTTCATGTGTGCCGTGGAGAGTATAAAAAAAGGTAAATAAGACAGTACATCGGATCTCTGTGCCATTTGCACGTCGTGTACCGCGACCGAACATGTCTGAGAAGAAAAATATTGAGAAGTGGCGATTGGTGGAAGAACTGCACGCCCCGGCAAGAAAAAATTTTACTCGAAGACGCGTCATAGTTTATGGGTACGATGACCTGTGGCAGGCAGATGTGGTCGAGATGCGACCTTACACTCGGTTCAACAAAGGTTACCACTACATTCTCACCATTATTGATGTGTTCAGCAAGTTTGCATGGGCCGTACCGCTCAAAACCAAGAGTGGGAGTAAAATGGCTAAAGCAATCGCAAAGATAATTCGAGACGATGAAAGATGTCCGAAAAATTTACAAACCGACATGGGAAAGGAATTTTACAACATAAACGTACAGCAACTCTTGAAAAAACATGATGTCAATCATTACTCTACGTATTCCGTAATGAAGGCGCCGATGGTCGAACGAATTAACCGAACGTTGAAGAACAACATGTGGAAACAGTTTACGCTCAACGGAAATTATAAATGGATCGACTTGTTACCGCGTCTCGTGTTAGAATACAATGC
>NW_012043442.1:0-1450 GCF_000956235.1 Wasmannia auropunctata
CATTGACCCCATTGGATGATACGATGATCAGAGTCACATCAACACCTAAACAACTGAGAAATGAACGGAAAGTCGCGTTACCTACGCGTAATTCTGTATCAGTGATAGAACCATCGGCGGATTCACCCGTGCTTGCATCGATAGAAGCGTCGAGAAAGCAATCGACAGTAGTACCGCGGAAGGAAGAGATCTTTACATGGGCCCAACCGTCGATCGCAACGTCCGTTAGAGAAAATATGCGATCGCGACGGAGTAGCGATGCGGTGCGCAGTAAGCTGGGGCCACTCGGACAAATCTACATGGACCTGTTTCTCGGTAGAAAGAAGGAGATCGATTACACGTACGGTGTTTACCGCAACAACGATGGAGATTTGATGCTTGGTGATAAACGATTCGACCTTGAGAAGAATGATACTCGTGGGCAACGTGAGGTACCGTGGCACGCTAGAATTGTTTGAATCTTCAAGGCACTTCCTAATGAAATATTTATCGCTGATCACGACTTGTTGTTGTATAAAAATATATTGTTGGCAACAAATGCTTACAAATGTAACTATAGCGCTATTGACCGCATTAAGGGCAGCAAGGGAATCAAGTACAAAACATTTATCCGTCCGTTTGTATTTGGCTATCTAACTAGCGTTAAAAAAGAAGGAACAGGTATGAATAATGTACCATCAACCATGAGGTTAACTGATCGATCGGACAACAAGATCGATTACGTTCATTGAGACGATCCCAACGAACTGGTGGATCGCCTTTGATTGCTCGACGCTTCTCGTCAAGCGAGCAACAACGCTCATAATAACGAGATTCTATCGATAATCGAGGAACTACGCGAAGCTGGCTTTATTATAAATTAAACTGCGCACGATACGAATCATTTAGTCAACGTCGAAATGCCGATCATCAAGTTTGGAACGTCGCTTGGAAAAAGTAGAGCGGAACAATACCAATGGAGCGGATCATTCAGAAATTACGTGCGCGATAACGCTCTTTGCATGGTCGAGACCGATTTTGATGCAAAGTCGTGAAAGATTCGACGCGTAGCGCTACCTGTAGATGACGAGGACGCCGCCAACAAACGATACGTGCAACAGAGCGTACAAATTTTGAAAGATCGACAGAATGAAATCGAGAAAAAGATGATCGCGCTGCCTGTAGATAACAGTGACGCAGTTAATAAACAACAATTGCAAATGTTGAAAAATCGACAGAATGAAATCGAGAAGAAGTTAGACATGCTTCAAATAAGTGTAATCGAGCTTAAAAAGGTAGTTGATGAAGCGAAAGATTTCATGTGTGCCGTGGAGAGTATAAAAAAAGGTAAATAAGACAGTACATCGGATCTCTGTGCCATTTGCACGTCGTGTACCGCGACCGAACATGTCTGAGAAGAAAAATATTGAGAAGTGGCGATTGGTGGAAGAACTGCACGCCCCGGCAAAAA
>NW_012043443.1:0-347 GCF_000956235.1 Wasmannia auropunctata
TGCACACGTCGACTGCTTCTATCTCTGTCAGACGTACGCAAAAATACCGAAGCATCTTATACGTGACAACGCAAATCTGCTGATCCTGTTCAAACAGGATGGAACCAATCTGAAACATGTATACAACGATCACGTAAACACTGACATGTCATACGACGATATCTGCTCATTATGTCGTACTTGTTGGCAACAAAAGTATGGATTCCTAGTGATAGACAAGGACTGTGCTCTTACAGATGGACAGAAAAGGATTTAACGACTTTGCGGTACCGTAACGTGGTTAGTTGCAGTCGATACGTCAACTATGCAACGTTTCCTCAACATGAATAGCCACAAGAATCGTGAAA
>NW_012043444.1:0-401 GCF_000956235.1 Wasmannia auropunctata
TGTTTACTCGAAATCACTGCAACAACCGAAATATCAATACTTGGAGAATTTACTAGCGTCGATAGAAGAAATTGGTTATTTTACATTTTCCAATAACAGCGACGTCGTTCCACCGAACAAGGCGCTTCCAAATTCCATTTTTGTCTTTGATGACGTAGCATGCGACAAGCAAGACGCCATAAGAGAATACTTTGCAATGCGTTGGCACGCACACGTCGACTGCTTCTATCTCTGTCAGACGTACGCAAAAATACCGAAGCATCTTATACGTGACAACGCAAATCTGCTGATCCTGTTCAAACAGGATGGAACCAATCTGAAACATGTATACAACGATCACGTAAACACTGACATGTCATACGACGATTTCTGCTCATTATGTCGTACTTGTTGGCAACAAC
>NW_012043445.1:0-400 GCF_000956235.1 Wasmannia auropunctata
ATTAATCATTGTTTCCGTATCTCATTCGATGCCATTTTTCGTGATATTTTTCTGTAGTATCACAATCAGTTATCTTTTGTTATTATATCACATTTATAACACGTACATACATACATGGCTTGCACACGATAGACATAGGCCCGTATTCATAGTCAAGGCTTATTTTCAAGATCGTCTTAAATATAGTCTTAAGATAGCGCTTCGATTCATAGTCGTGAAACAAGTCAATACTTAAGCAAAATCTCAAGACGTAACTTATCGAAGATGATATTCTTTGAAAACGTCTTAATGTGATTCGTAAACATATCTTATTCATTATAAGTACGGATTTAAGATCATCTTATCTGTTATGAATTCATAGTCATATAAGATGATCTTATTTGACATATATATTATTCAA
>NW_012043446.1:0-410 GCF_000956235.1 Wasmannia auropunctata
TTTGGAGCAGTCTGGAGTAAAGACGATAATTTCAGTAGTTTCTAAGAATTTGTGTCAGACAATTTCAAAAATATGTTTGGTTTTAAAATAACGTTTTATAAAAAGTTATAAATATTTAGTTATAAATAAATTTTCTAATATTTGTTAAATATATGCAAGTAAATATATCAAAGCGTAGAAAAATATTTGTGTAGCAAATTTTTTTTTTTAAATTCCCAAAAGTAGATAAACTTTTCTATGTTCTACATTGAAATACTTTCTTGAAAATGTGAATAATGAGAAAAATGAGATGCATTTACCGCATATGTTTATATACATATATCATATATCAAAAAACCTAATAACATTTGATGAGCGTTTTTAAACTATTTTTTTATAACACAAAAGAATTTAAGAATTTAATTTTTATA
>NW_012043447.1:0-334 GCF_000956235.1 Wasmannia auropunctata
GAGGTTCTTGTTTTACATCGCAAGAATTTAAAAAATGTATTGACAAGCAAGGTGTTAAGCATATATTGATAGCTACTGGTTCTCCTCAAAGTAACGGTCAGGCAGAACGAGTTAATCGTACATTAATCCCTATGTTGAGCAAACTTGTGAATAAAGAACAAGGTCAACTTTGGTATAATATTTTACCGCAGATTGAATATGCTTTAAACAACACGATAAGTAAAAGTACAGGTGAAACTCCTAGCCGATTGCTTTTTGGAATAGATCAGCGTGGTGCTGTAGATGATTTAGTTAAAGAGTATTTAGATATAAACATAAATATTAAAGATAAAAA
>NW_012043448.1:0-478 GCF_000956235.1 Wasmannia auropunctata
AAGTTCGCCAAAATGCAGTGCATTACTTGCGACAAATATTTGGTGCCCAGCACATGCGATAACTGTTCGCGTAAATATTGGCTGCGCGTGGCCAGACGCCTCATGGCGTCGAAGTACGATGACGAATTTTTGCGGGCCCTCGCAAGGGCTAGGACGCCTCCGAGGAAGGAGGGCCCGCAAGCGAGGACGCGTGAGGCGATCAGGAGCCCGCCGGTGGAGGGCGCGCGCGAGGAGGCGTCGCGGAGCCCGCAGGCGCCGAGCAACCCACGGGAGGAGTCGCCGCTTTGGATTTTATTGGACGTGGCCACCGGTAGAAGAAGGGTTGCCTTTTACAATTAGGGTAAGTATTTTTTATTAGCTATCCTTTCTTTTTTCTTAGCAATTTTTAAATATACGCCTTCTTTGTCTGTTGCAAATGATGGCAACGGACAGGCGGATTTGCGCCGGATATAAAGATTAATAGTTTTTTATATATTAT
>NW_012043449.1:0-484 GCF_000956235.1 Wasmannia auropunctata
GAAGATTACAGATACAGATAAAGTATGTTATAAGACATTTCTTATTGCATTATATTTATATTATATTATTGCTATAATTAACTATATATTTATTTATATTTTTAAAACTAATCATTTATTTTAGTGGACATTTATATATTACATAATAGTTATAACTGATTATTTATTTTAATAGAAAGATGAAAGGCCAGATCCATATACATTGTTTCTTTTCTTATCTTTTTATGTGATAGAGATTACATAATCTCTGTTATGAGCTTAGTAAAAAAATTACGAAAATAGGATAACATGCAATTTTTCTCGAGTAAAAGATCCTCTGTAAACAGGTATTAATCCAAAGTATACGAGGTCTGTTCAAAAAGTATCGCGAATTTTGTGTTTTTTCAAAAATGATTTATTTATTCATGAATATCTATTTTGTCCCCTTCAAAGTAATCCCCATCAGATATTATAGACTTGTGCCAACGTTTTTTCCAATCCTCGA
>NW_012043450.1:0-1589 GCF_000956235.1 Wasmannia auropunctata
TATAATTTTAATATCAGAGGTTTCGATTACACGGAGTCTTCCTCAGTAACAATTTAAATCGTATTAGATGTAAATGAACAGTCATAGATGTTTAAAAGAACGAATAAATAAAAAAAATAATTAAATAAAATTGAAAAATAATAAAGATTTTGATAAAAACATCTAACTATCAAACGATTAAAAGAGTCAAGAATAAAAAAATATATAATTCTAAAACCTGAAGCAATTAATAAGAAGATTTAAAAAATATAGCACGAAATTAAATTAAAAAACTGTTAATAATGTTCTGCACATATGTTCGCGCGTTCTACTCATTGTCAGTATTACTATCACTTTCTGTCTTATCTTCCTCGACTTCACTATCATCGTCTGCATTATCGTCATTTGTCTGATGCTACATCTAGAAATAAGTAATTATATAGCATGTAATATAAATGAATGTAAAGTCGACTGAAACGTTCAAACTATAGTTAATGTAACAGAGAACATAAAGAAATCATAAACAAGTTAATGTATATAATATTGTATTGACATGTTTTTTAATATTTTGAAAAAACGGCAATTGTTTCTCTTATTGTTGAATATTTCGCGGTCTCGTTTAGACATATTAATGTTTACTTATACGTCACCTGAAAGTAGACATTCTTTCCATTTACTGATTATTGCGATAAATATTACTACATATCTCGGTAGTTGAACGGTAAGACGCTCGTCCGGAAAGTTGGTTATAGGTCCAGGTTCAAATTCTGGCTGAGATAATATTTTTCGCAATAAATTACCTTACAGGAATTAAAAAGATGTTCCTCAGCATAAAAAATTATTAAATTGCTTGTTAATTTAATTGTGATATTACGTATTCCGAATTCAGCTTAGAACTGTGTTTTTAACGACCGACAAAATGCTCGGCGTGCAGTTTGAACTTATAAAAAATTTACACATGAATATTATTAAGATCCGCTTCAGACCACATTTGGCCGTTTCTCTTATTGTAAAAACAGTTTCCAAGTTCTAAATATAAATGTGGATTTATTGTTCATAATTATATTATATATATTTTTCTCATTTTTATCTAAAAATAACGTTTTTAAATTAATACTATTTTATTATATGTAAAAGTTGTGCAACAGAAACCCAGGATAGAGAGTAGCACAAGCCCGCGCAGCCACGGGTCGCGCGCGTAATATTGTCACTTTGACCGCGTCTGACGAGGTGTTAGTCCCGTCAAAAAGCCGCCTAACTGTTTTTTTCGTATTAAATAATTTAGTACTCTACCAAATTTCAGATTTTATAAAATAGTTACGTTGAATTGATTTTTTTTGCATCTTTAAGATAGTTCTAACGCGACATGTTCCGATGATGGGCTGTCTGACCACTATATTTCTACATTTTGTTGCATAAATTATTATAGATATTTACATACATTTTCAGCTTTTATAAAATTCTTACGTGACACTACTTTTTTCGACGTCTTTGAAAGAGTGCCGGCACCTAATGTCTAACCTGCTGACTGCAGGATTTTGATTTTTATCCTAAATGAAATTAGATATCAAAAAAACTAGTTTTTATAAAATAGTTACGATTTTTTCACG
>NW_012043451.1:0-425 GCF_000956235.1 Wasmannia auropunctata
GCTTTTTGACGGGACTAACACCTCGTCAGATCAAAATAACAATATTACGCGCGCAACCTGTGACTGCGCGGACTTGCGCTCTATCCTGGATTTCTGTTGTACAACTTTTACATGTAATACTCGTAAAATAGTATTAATTTAAAAACATTATTTTTCGATAAAAGTGAGAAAAATATATATATAAAATATAATTATAAACAATAAATTTAGATAGCTAGATTTATATTTAGAAATTGAAAATTTTTCAAAATATTAAACACGTCGATACAACAATTAACATAAAAAGATCTTTAGTTAATTCATGTTTGTAAAACAGATAGATAAGTTAACTCGACCAAGGAACGAGCAGGTAGGGTGTGACACGAAATCACATCAGTCTGTTAAAAATTAAATAATATAATTTTAATATCAGAGGTTTCGATTAC
>NW_012043452.1:0-851 GCF_000956235.1 Wasmannia auropunctata
ATTATTTCTCGTTTACTGGGCGCTCGCAATGCTCGCGAACTAGAGTCCCTCTAGAGGGACTCTATCGCGAATATTATTTGTCCTTGTTTAACATTTGATAAACAACAAATGATGATTTCAAAAGCGTTGCGAGCGTTAAGTGGAACACACCCATAGAAACGACACAGAGGAAAAATGACAACAATTTGAACGAAAACGTAGAATTATAGCACTTGCAATTATTGCAAGTGATAAATTATTAATGGATGTCATGATGGATATAGATAGCGAAGAAAGTGATAATAGTGACAACGAAGAAATAGAAATGGAATTAAGAAGAAGAATAAATGTTCGTGGTCGTCAAGTGAAACCTCGTAGAATAGGAAGCTATGTAGAGGAAATGTATAATTCCACGTTTGTCAAACAATCAGTTTCGGGAACATTTTCGGATGTTAGCAGAGACATACGAATTGCTCGAACAAAGATTGTCAAATGCTTTGTCGAATCAACATAATGATGGCAGATTAACAATTCCAATTCATAAACAGCTTTTAGCTTCTCTTTGGTTGCTTGCAACTCCAGACTCTTACAGGCAATTAAAATACATATAAATTTCAATAGAATAATTTATAAAGTTTTATTTTATATATCTCTTATAATTAATTTTTTTAGATTTACATGGTGTACCATTTTTGCATTTTACAGATCTGTTGGAGAACGATTTGATATGAATAAAAGTTCATTAAGTGTCAGTTTTATGAGAGTTGTAGAAGCGTTGAATCAAATTGCTGATAATGTGATTAAATGGCCTCGAAATGAGAAAACAATTCATGTAAAACAAATTTTTCAACAAATCGCTGGAATACCCAATA
>NW_012043453.1:0-463 GCF_000956235.1 Wasmannia auropunctata
AGTGACATACTTTTACATGTAACCTTGAAATAGTAACATGAATGTAACAAGTTATATCTTCTAGATGTAATATTAACATAACAATTGTTACATTACTTGTTACTTCCAGGTAACGTAACTGTTACAAAGTGTGTTTAGTGGGTTATGACTAGGAAATACATTATTTCGACCCATCTAAATCCAAAAATTATTATATTATATTAATATTATATTATATATTTGTATTACGAAAGAATAGAAATGCATTCATTTCTATGGATTTTTAAATCCATTTCAATCCATAAAAAAATTTTAATCCATTTTAATTATTTCTCGTTTACTGGGCGCTCGCAATGCTCGCGAACTAGAGTCCCTCTAGAGGGACTCTATCGCGAATATTATTTGTCCTTGTTTAACATTTGATAAACAACAAATGATGATTTCAAAAGCGTTGCGAGCGTTAAGTGGAACACACCCATAGAAA
>NW_012043454.1:0-396 GCF_000956235.1 Wasmannia auropunctata
GCATTGTATTCGGGAATAATAATAGCGCGGATATGCGTAAGAACCGATATTCAAGTGCGATGTCGGATTAAAATATCAATTCGCCCGTAAAACGCGATAACGTATCGTGAGAGTATTATAAAGTCTTAATACATTATTATTTACGTTGAATCGTAACGCGGAATATGTTTTATTAACTAATTGTTGAATATGAAATGAAAAAGCCTTAAGCTATGATCGCGAGTTGCATTCATTGGTCAATTCGCGTACCGCAACATATTCTGACGTCACGATACACGAAATGGCGGACACCGAGTTCAAGTAGCCAATGAGAGGGCATCAAACCCGAGAGGTTTTATTAATTCTTTAAAGGTTCCGTCGTTTGTACGCGAAATGCGTTTATATTATCTTATTTCC
>NW_012043455.1:0-504 GCF_000956235.1 Wasmannia auropunctata
TACAACAAAAGTTTGTGTATCATCTTAAGATTACATATACGGGTGTATCTCGTTATAAGAAATGTTTTCAACGGGATAAATTAAAGATTCCATGCGTAACAGCCAAAGCGTAACTGCATGCCATAGAAGCATTGTATTCGGGAATAATAATAGCGCGGATATGCGTAAGAACCGATATTCAAGTGCGATGTCGGGTTAAAATATCAATTCGCCCGTAAAACGCGATAACGTATCGTGAGAGTATTATAAAGTCTTAATACATTATTATTTACGTTGAATCGTAACGCGGAATATGTTTTATTAACTAATTGTTGAATATGAAATGAAAAAGCCTTAAGCTATGATCGCGAGTTGCGTTCATTGGTCAATTCGCGTACCGCAACATATTCTGACGTCACGATACACGAAATGGCGGACACCGAGTTCAAGTAGCCAATGAGAGTGCATCAAACCCGAGAGGTTTTATTAATTCTTAAAGGTTCCGTCGTTTGTACGCGAAATGCG
>NW_012043456.1:0-497 GCF_000956235.1 Wasmannia auropunctata
ATGTTCTCCAAATAGGACTAATGATTTAATTATAATTTGAAAATTTGTAGTAGCGGTTGAAGAAGGCTTAGTAAAGTCGAAACGTTTTGCTTTAGTATACCGAATAAAATTATATAATTATATTGCAATATGTTTGTTTGCATTTCTGTTGACCTTTATTTTTTTCGCTAATTTCTTTTTTAAAATATGTGTAATTAAAAATTTTTTTAAATCTTACTTTTGAAATCTTACCTCTTAAGAAAATTTCTTCAGAAATTATCTTGTAAATATGTAAATAAAAAACTCAAATGCATTAAAAAACCGTTTGTGATGTATATTATATTATATTATGAATATATAATAACATCAAGTCAATTTATTAACCTAAAAAAAGAGCAGGAAGCTAAAAGTAAGGAGCTAGAAGTGTTATTATTTTACAAATTAAAATATATTATTATATTTTATTTTAATGTTTTTATTTATTTTGCTTATTATTTTTTTAAACAAAAAATCACAAA
>NW_012043457.1:0-3424 GCF_000956235.1 Wasmannia auropunctata
TAATTTTATTGTTACAATATCTAGCCCCACGCAAACTGCCAGCAGCAATTTTTGTCTTAAAACGCAGTTCTTATATGAAACCGGAATCCACTGTAACGAATAAAACAAGCAATTTAATTTATACTTTTGATGCTAATAATAAGCATCTATAAGAATCCCCCTTCTCCTAAAACCTGAATTTATTGTGAAAAATATCACCTCAGCCAGAACTTGAACCTGGATCTCCCTACATGCCGGATGGGCGTCCTATCATTCGACTGTATGTATACTTACCAAGGCATGTGGTAATATTCCTCGCAATAACCAATATAAACAATGTGTTAATGCATTTTTCAGGTAGTATGAAATTCAAATAAATTTAAATTGAAAAGAATGTTTATATTATAATCATAAGTTATTAACTTCCTATATAAAGTCCATTGGAGAACCGACATTAAAGAACTTACCTCGTAATACTGATAGGAAAAATTGTTTGCTCATATTTGACATTTGAGAGCTTGAATCGACAACTAATAGACTGAATCTCATCGACACGGAATTGGTGTGCTAAACTTCTAAGTTTTCACTACATTGTGAATGTCTCAAATGGAGCCGAAACATTTGTAAGGATATCATGTATTATTAATCGCAATTATATTATTGGTTTGAAATCTTATATGCATTTGCGAACTGTTTACCACGTCGACTCCTTATAGACATTTTTTCGCAATATTATTTTTTTAAACCTATAACATATTGTTAGAAAAGATTTTCGAGCAATTAACGAGCAACGAAGATTCCGATATAAAATAATAAAATCATTTGGCTTCGAATTTTGATTTTGAATAACGAAATGCTATAAGTTGTTACTTAATTTTCGATGTTTTAATGTATTACTTAATAACTTTTCATCAATAAATATGATATTATTATTCATAAACATGATTTCTTTTATATTTCCTCAAGAGATACTTAATTCTATTTAAATAGCTTAATATGATATAATATAATTTGTACATATCGGAATTTCTTCACGTTAATCAAAAAACTGCTGAAATCTAACATCTTCCTTCATTTCAATAAAAATATTAAAATGTAAATAACTTTTACTTAATAATAAAAAATAAAGCGTTGAGTTTTTTTTTAATAAATGCAAATAAATAATAATTCTTATCATTTAACTTCAAATAGAAGTTGTTTTATAATTTCGCAATTTAGTTTCTTAATATTTTATATTAATAATTTCAGTTAATAATAAATGATATTTTTCAACATTTTGCAAGAATTTTTCTTTTCAATTGAGATATCTGCATTTAATTCTTCATATTTATCACTACTAATTATTCTACAATGTATAAGCGTATCTTTGATACAGTATCTTTGACAACAGCGAATTATATGTTTTATCTGCATAGTTTTTTTTCGTAAATATTTTTAAAAACTAAGATAAGTTATTTAACTAAAGAACTTTTTAAAAGACTTTCTACCGTACTGAAACCGTACTAAAATTATCTTTGTAGTTTCAAAAGTTTGTACATTTTATTCCGCCTTGTGCATCTTCAATAAATAGTTAATTCAATAACTGTAATATCAGTTACAGAGCTTTCTTTCTAATTACAGTCTTCCATTACATTCTCGCTTTTAATTACTCTACGGAAATGTGATTGGCATGTACTTTTGAAGAGAATATCTAGATAGAAAAGAAGTACAAATTTTATATCCTGTTTTTACCAACTTTGCAAGATATAATAATATCAAATATAAATGTTCAAGTACATGTCAAGTAGTACTATTGTATTAAAATATAAAACAAAACAAGGGAGATTGCTATGTACAATAAGACAATAATTGCCTTAATAACATGTGAACATTTAACCACTCTGCTGTTATATATACAATTTTATCTATTATTCAATTTTCTCTATTTAAACATTCAAACAATTTTGTTATTTTTACATAATTTTTATCATTTTACTCCAGAAAAATTCCTACAAAAAATTTATAAATATTGTAATTTTATATTTAGATTTATATTCTTATCTTTCATTAAAGTGCAAATCATATACAGCATAAAGACATTAAATTTTTGCACGCGTTACTATAATACTAAGATATTATATTTTTATAAATTTTAAATATACAATGTTTATAAAAAATATTTAACAAACTGTTTATATAATTATAAAATATATTTTACAATCAATTTGATTCAATTTAATTATATATCATATTTTTTAAATTTAAATTTAAAATAAAATAACGCACCTAATGATTCACAACTCTAAGTATTATAGTAATTACATGTTTTCAAAATGTTTTGTTATTTCTTTGATTATTACATTCTATATAAAAACAATAGAATTAAGTTATAATGTTTATATATTACAATGTAAATAACGAAATTAGTAAATAATAACAATAACATTGAGCTGGTTCGTAATCGTCTGCAAACCATTTGATTTTGGATTGAGTGCATATGAGTATGATTAACTAATAATAACATATGTTTATTTAAATTTAATTAACAAATTACTGTTATATCAAGTAAATTAATAATGTTAATTTTAAAATATATAAATAAGAAATTTACATATTTTATAAAAAGGTGGGTACTTATTTTTAAATTGTACGCATTATAATAACATTACTTTTACTTCAAATTTAAAATATCGTTACATATGACTTCTAAACTGATGATTCATGAATGTATTAAATTCCTATATTAAGTAATATTAATTTTTTTTTTTAATCAGCTGTTGTACTGTTACCAATAAATTTATTTAATTTGTAAATATCTTAAGTACATTTTTAAATAAACATATTTAAATTTACATTTTATGACATTTATTACCATTAATGATAATAAAATATGCAATGTTGTTTTTAGGAAGAAATAAAATAATAATTGCAAAAGTTTAAAAAATTTTAAAAATTTTATGACGTATATATCATTCGACGAGAAAAAATAAGATTTATCTAAATAATGATAGAAGAATACGGAATTAGAAGCTAATCAATATTTGATTTTTTTATATTTATTTTATGATATTTTTAAATATTAGAGAGGTGTGACGCGACGGCCTAATCGCTGTTTTATCGACGATTTGTAAATATATATGCGTGCGATATTGATGTAGTAGATAGGTAGTGTGTGTTGTGTTTACTACCACATTAATATCTTACATATACCGATATGTATGTATGTACAATTTGTAGAATGTCAATATATTTTTGTTTAGGTTTCTAAATAATTTTAACAATTCACATATAATTCATTTCTTTATTGTATATCTGGCTCTGCCTTTATTTCAATCATATAACTTTTGCATAATTTTTTCGCGAAGTATAATAATTATAGTAATAATGTTTTGATAAATTGACAGCATTAGTCAATTACCATATTGAGGTAAAAAAGGATAACAAAATCTGTAATTTCTTCATTTTT
>NW_012043458.1:0-547 GCF_000956235.1 Wasmannia auropunctata
TTCTTGCAGAGTTTGACGAAATACATGATCCACGTGGTCAAGAGATTCAGCGGGGGTGGTGCCATGGTGGTCCTGTCGCGTATTGAAAATACGATTATTGCGATGAATGATACAATAAATGGTTTCGTGCAACAACCTGCCGTACTTCTTCTCCTTAATATATCTTTTTTTCCTTCGGTACATCTTATTACCTGCTCATTTTTCGAATAAGCTTGCTCAGTCCGTATTTCCACTCGATGTCCGATTGCGCCTGTATCCGCTGGTAGGTATTGCTCATTGTGGCGATTAGGAGATTAATAAGCACCACCACCGACACCAACATATAAATGCCATAGGTGAGCTTGAAAAGGTCGATCGTCCAATCGGGCTGTTCCAATTCTATCTTGAATTGTTCATATTTCGTCTGGCCGAAGATGGCGAAGAACAATAACTCGACCGCAAGTACGGGATCCATCCTGACTGTAAATACCCGTTAAACAACGTGTCTCGTAAGATGCCTCGTGTATATGCGAGCGGACATAATGCAAAAATTCTCTGCCACTGCCCA
>NW_012043459.1:0-478 GCF_000956235.1 Wasmannia auropunctata
CGGCGTTATGAAAGGACAACTGACTTCTCTCTTGTAGACACGGTCCAGATAACGATAGAAATTCCATTCCTAACATTTCCTCCAAAGAGGAATTCTCTGCTAATATCGTTTGAAATATCGGTCGAGATACCGGTCGAGATACCGCTTCTAATGATACCGCTGGAGATACCGGTCGAGATACCGCTCTTAATGATGCCCGAATGCGGTCCTCGTGCATCAAAGGAGACTGTTGCTTTTTGGTCGTGCATTTCTTGCAGAGTTTGACGAAATACATGATCCACGTGGTCAAGAGATTCAGCGGGGGTGGTGCCATGGTGGTCCTGTCGCGTATTGAAAATACGATTATTGCGATGAATGATACAATAAATGGTTTCGTGCAACAACCTGCCGTACTTCTTCTCCTTAATATATCTTTTTTTCCTTCGGTACATCTTATTACCTGCTCATTTTTCGAATTAAGCTTGCTCAGTCCGTATTT
>NW_012043460.1:0-668 GCF_000956235.1 Wasmannia auropunctata
TCTTTAATACGATAACGAATACTACAACCGCGTGCAGAACACGTGGTCAGTGTGAATGTCCGAAAGGCTCTGAAACGACTGACTAGTAGACGCGACGCGCCCTAGTGAAAAGAATACAAAAGGATATAGGTGGCAGCGTCTTAGCGTGACCACGTGTCGTCCATTATGGCGGAGCCCGCTCAATCCAACATTAACACCTATTATTATCTAGTTTTATTTCTATTAACACATCCCGTGACATGTGAGTCACCGGTAACAAGTAATAAAATTGGCGCGGTATAGAAATGTATAACAAAACTACAAACGTTAATGAGCATAAGAAAAAGTAAAATAAACATTATTTATTTAAATTTATTGAAATCGGTTGATAAACTAAGAACTTTTTCTAACAAGAAAAAACACATTAACCTTATACACTAGCACCATGCTAGATTTCGATAAAAACTGTACTGATGCAATAATAGTGCAGTTAATGAAACATCATGTTTATCATCATTTTAACTTCACCTAATAGTAAGAACAAATATATCTACATAAATTTATGTTTATTTTACAATATTTTTTTGATTAATAAATATCTTTTAAATTGTGTATCTTACAATATTATTCTGATTAATATTTTATTTTGAAAAGAATGATTTGCTTAATTTTATGAATTTTGAAAATAC
>NW_012043461.1:0-499 GCF_000956235.1 Wasmannia auropunctata
AAACTGCCGTTAAATAAAGATTAAATAAGACAAAATAAGAGAAATGGTGTTAATTATATAAATTAGTATGAGATCGAAAAGAATGCATACATTTTGAAAATTTAGAGAATTAGACAAACCATTCTTTCTGAAACAAATATGTTTTTTTCTACTTTTTGAATACTTGGATAATGAAATAGATAGCTATTAAATAAATTTGTAAATTTTAAATGTCTATTATATTTATTTATGTTTTGAAAATAAATTTGACAAAAATAATGAAATATAATACACAATTTACTTTTACATTTAATACATACACACAATTATATCTTTAACTGTGAGCGAGGGAAGGGAAACGAGACTAACACGTAATTGTAAGATTACACACTTTAATACGATAACGAATACTACAACCGCGTGCAGAACACGTGGTCAGTGTGAATGTCCGAAAGGCTCTGAAACGACTGACTAGTAGACGCGACGCGCCCTAGTGAAAAGAATACAAAAGGATATAGGT
>NW_012043462.1:0-320 GCF_000956235.1 Wasmannia auropunctata
CATATCAATTAAATATTCGTCCTCAGATATTCGTATTTTTTGAAATCTCAGATTTTAATGGCTCTATAAATCTTATATCTACATTTCATTATTCTGATTAATATTAGGCTGATAAAGACCTATAAATTCTGAATTACTCAAATATGTGGGAATATTCCGACTATTCTGTTATATGTACGTTGACCTCGTCCTTACGATGTCACTGTTATTAATGATTGCGCATCAAAAGGCTGTATGACGTAACGGCCGTTCATTTTTTTAGTAGTTCTACCACTTATTATCTGGTTCTGATTGCCTAACGATTACGCTGTACATAACAC
>NW_012043463.1:0-681 GCF_000956235.1 Wasmannia auropunctata
TATATTTATATTATTATATTATTATATGATTATTATATTATTATTATTATTATTACGCATTAAAATTTTTGTCCGTAAGGACATTGCAAAAAATTAAACATATAAAACTTTTCCGTAAAGATTTTTGCAAAAGATTAAATATATTAAAACTTTTCCGTAAAGACTTTTGCAAAAGATTAAATATATTATAAATTTTGTCCATAAGGACAAAGTAGGGAAATTTAAACAATTAATTTTTACATAAATTTAAGAACTTAATTTGTTTTGTAATTGTTGGTTCTAAATTAGCGTTATTTTATTATTGTTGAACAAAATTAATTTTTACATTTTCCTCCTGACGGAAGAGACCACTACCTTCTCGCCCTTTCCGTTGAGCAACAATGTACGTTATAAAAGATAATTTCAATAAGAAAAATTACAAACTATAATTTTATAAGTTCTGAATATTTAAACATTTTAAACATGATAAAATACATTATTTTCAATAATACATATTTTTAAACAAAGAAACGTATATATTGGCTAAGAGTGGAAATTTGTATTTATTAATATTAATTTTACTGTAAAATCATATTGTGCTACAGCAATCAGCACAACTCGAGATTCGAGTCACTCAAGAGAAGAGTAACGCTGTGTATCGGTCAGAGTCTCCGACACGGCCGAGCTGTAGCGCAAGCGAGG
>NW_012043464.1:0-334 GCF_000956235.1 Wasmannia auropunctata
TTGTAATGCGTATCAAGTTTTGTTATGTTCTTTAATTTTATGTTAGGCACGAATTAATTTATTGTAACATTGAAAATGACTCGTTCGGGGTTGAAACGTTTGTTATTCAAATAATGAATTTGTTAAATTAATAAATACATATTGGAGCGATATAACACCCAAGCTTTGGCTCGTTGGCCCCTTTTTTACTTCATTTATTAAAATATTATTTATTATAATATATATCATTAGATTTTTCATTACAACTTTTGTTTCCGAGATATTAAAATCGGAAATCTGACGAGGGAAAACTTCGAGATAAAGCTAAACGGTAGCGCTTCGATAGTGCCATATA
>NW_012043465.1:0-852 GCF_000956235.1 Wasmannia auropunctata
TTTTTTTTAACACTTATTCATGTTCTAGAGACTTTATAAAAATAAGAAAACCGATACTTAACATTAAGAAATTCATCAAAATAATTAAAAACTGGGCAAAAAAAGGTGGAACACTGAGCGTCCTCGACACAAATGGTTAATATATTCTACCATTTCTCAAATAATTTCAACAAAAAAAATCAATGTTATTGCGTAAAATAGAACTCATATAAGCTTAAATAACTTGTAGAAGTATTCATTATTCAAAAATATTATTAATAATTATACGTCTCAGAATGGAATATTTGTAAATATATTTGCATACATGTGTGCAAAGACTAACTGAATGTACAAAATATATTATCTTGCCTTGTGAACCAATAACTTGGGTGATATTTCCAATAATCGGATAACCTGGTGGTCCTGGTATAAGATTAATAAGTCGCCCATTTCGTCCATAATGCGCAGAAAAATTCCACACCAATATAAGAAGGATGAATAATAGCAATATAGCAATGAACATCATTTGTTGGTTAGATAATCAGCTACTATTCGAATAATGTTTCCTTTGGTTCTCTGCTCTGCTTCAGTTTTTAAATCACTGAATACATATTATTATATATTTGCTTTAGAACAATATTGCTGGTATTTTAAATGTGTTAGTAAATAAGAGATACATATAATATTACATATAATGTTTATAGTTTGTCATTAAAAACTTTGAAAAGCTTTGATGAATTTTTAATGTAAATACACAACAAATTTTAAATCCAATAAAAATTTTTTGATTGATTTTTAGTTACTGTACATTTTCTAATTTCCAGCTACATTAAAATTATTATATTATTACAAAAATTTTTGTTCATTAAAAAG
>NW_012043466.1:0-1127 GCF_000956235.1 Wasmannia auropunctata
GAAAGAATGTCCAAAGTTTAAAAATGGGGTAATACTGGTTATTAAAGTTAACAAAAGTCTTCCATTGTTCCGCTAAAAAATATATGTGTATAATTATGTAAACTCATTAAAACATTATAAATATTGATCGAAAAAAATTTCATTGACTTTATTATATTTAATCATTTGTGTCACAAATTTGTGTATCAGATCGATTTTTTTGAAACTTTGTACCTGGGGATTTTTTGGATCGCTGCGATTACGAATCAGAAGACAGAATTTTTAAAAAGTGTCATTAGAAAAGGCTAATGAGCCTTGCACGGAATTTAGGGCCAGTAACAATGTAATATATTTAACATAACATTAATTTACAAACCCAAACGTTTCGGCTCCACATTAAGCCATTTTTAGTGGGCGAATACAAAAATCTTTGAAAAAGTCGTCAATCTATTACATTAAAGGTCGCTCGCTATAATATATAATCTGGTTACAATGATGATCTTGCGCGTAAATTTTGTCCATGCATCTCATTGTTAAATACATTACATTATTACTGGCACTAAATTCCGTGCAAGACTCACTAACGCTTTTTATTGATACTTTGTTAATTTTTTATTATATAAGCTCTATTTGAGATTTAGAATTTTAAATTTCAAAATGGCTAATTCAATATGGTGGACCAATAATTCAATTAATTATTAGTTTCATCACTTTAAATTTAATTTGAAAATTTTGATCTCAGATTATGCTTCAGGGATCCAAAAGAATCCCTGAAGAATCCCATTAATAAAACATTATTATAAAAAATATTCAAATTATTTATTTAAATTTACAGTTGAAAATAACGATTTTCCCATATTTTTTAAAGAGTTATATAAAACAACGTAGCAACAAATCTGAAAAATACTTTAGAATATCCTAAATGAGTGTCTGAATTGCCATTTTGATATTGATAAATCGTCTAGTAGAAAATATGTTTTTTTTTCAAGAAAGCACAAATTTTGACTACGTGTTTAGTTATAGTAATTACGCAAATAAAAATTTATAATTGTTTTTTTTTTTTTAACACTTATTCATGTTCTAGAGACTTTATAAAAATAAGAAAACCGATACTTAACATTAAGAAATTCATCAAAATAATTAAAAAC
>NW_012043467.1:0-595 GCF_000956235.1 Wasmannia auropunctata
AAAAATTTAAAAATAAGGCTGTGTGTAAGTTATAAAAATTGTAACCCTAAGGGGCAATAAACTTATCTATCTCTCTATCATTACTTACCATTACTTAAGAGAAGTCCATTACCCAGCCAAGGTTGTAGGCCATCATAAAACATTTCCCTATGCATATGCTTCTTGCTACTTAATATTGTCTAAAATTATAAGAAATTTGAAGTTGAATATTATTTAACTCACATTATACCCAACGTAGGTAAATTAAGTAATTGTTTTTGAAAATATTTTAAATATTCAATCTATTTTTACAAGTACATATATTTTTGCTTTGTATAAAAATAACAATAAATACACTATAATATCAATAATTCAAATAAAATAAAATTTTGTTCATATTTCGTTACCTCAAAATCATCCGGGTGACTGGTAGTTATAATGGGTAGAAAGAATGTCCAAAGTTTAAAAATGGGGTAATACTGGTTATTAAAGTTAACAAAAGTCTTCCATTGTTCCGCTAAAAAATATATGTGTATAATTATGTAAACTCATTAAAACATTATAAATATTGATCGAAAAAAATTTCATTGACTTTATTATATTTAATCATTTGTGT
>NW_012043468.1:0-868 GCF_000956235.1 Wasmannia auropunctata
TTACCTCCACTTACAATTAATATAGAGCAGTGAGGGAGAGGGGATTCCGAGATTCTTACAAAAAGGGTGGGAAAAGAGTAGGTGGCAAAGAGTGGCAAAATTTAAACTGGGTAATCAGATAAGGGAGGGAAAATATTGGGTGGGAGAGGAAAGGAGAGTATGTAGATTATGTGGAGAAGAGATGGAGATGTGGGAACATGTATGGGAGGAGTGTAGAAGCTGGTGGGAGGGGGGAGTGAATATTGACAGGATGCATGCAAGAGGATTCTGGGAGAAGAAGGAGAGGGAGAGAACTGGATGAGAGAAGTGGAAAAAGAAAGAGGAAAGATGGAGAAGAGAAATGAAAGAATGGAAAAGGAGAAGGAGAAATGTAAATGAGTGAGTGAGTGATAGAAAGAAAGAAAGAGAAAGGATGTGAATGAATTTGCCAACTAGTGATTTACTTATAAATAAAATGGAGTTAGTGAAAAAAATGGAAATTATAAAGAAATACAACGGAAGCCGAAATCACGATGCGTGTGTGTATAGGCGTGATAGGGAAAGTAATGCGAGCGGAGAGAATTTGCGGACATGGTTTTTGCGTTTTTGTTTTTATGCTTTTTGCGGATATTGCGTTTTTTGATTGCTTATTTTATGTTTCCTTGTGCAATGGTATTATGTTACGTTTAAGGTATTAGCGGATGGCGTGCGAGATAAGGCGAGTATGGAAAGTGTAAGTATAAGAAAAAATTTAAAAATAAGGCTGTGTGTAAGTTATAAAAATTGTAACCCTAAGGGGCAATAAACTTATCTATCTCTCTATCATTACTTACCATTACTTAAGAGAAGTCCATTACCCAGCCAAGGTTGTAGGCCATCATAAAACATT
>NW_012043469.1:0-796 GCF_000956235.1 Wasmannia auropunctata
TATTTTAAACTTATTTTCTTCTTTGTTGTTTAAACTTTCACGATAAAAATTTGTGATAAAATTTGCTAATTGACAAAGAAATTCTTTTACATTTTCAAAGATTTTTTTTTAGAATGTTAATGTATGATATCACGAATCCTGAAAGTATGTATATTTAAAATTGGGACATAAGACTTCTTATTGTTAAAGATGCTTATATGTGGGGAGTACCTGCCTACTGCAATTAAAATAAACACAAAAAGTGAATGGACAATAGGAATCACCGCAAAATTAATAGGCAAATTGTCAAATAATAAAATCTTACATATAATTATTCATTCAGATGTTTCTGTTTACTTCTTTAGTCATTTTCAGTGAAAATAATCGATGTATAAATTTATAGAAACTCGTGATTAGGGAGAACATATATATGTAATGTCAATGTCATTAAAGTGTGATGGCAAGAAATGCAATTGCATTCATGCAAACTTATTACTTAATAAAGAAAAAAATATTGTTACATGTAATATATTATCGTTTATAATTTATAATATATATTTAAATATATTTGAAGTTGTTTATTTTATCATCAATATGAAAACTTGATAGCCAAAAGTGACCAAAACAATACTTAATACTGAAACTTGTATCCTTATTTATTATTTATATTAATATTATTACCTCCACTTACAATTAATATAGAGCAGTGAGGGAGAGGGGATTCCGAGATTCTTACAAAAAGGGTGGGAAAAGAGTAGGTGGCAAAGAGTGGCAAAATTTAAACTGGGTAATCAGATAAGGGAGGGAAAATATTGGG
>NW_012043470.1:0-484 GCF_000956235.1 Wasmannia auropunctata
CGATTTATTAATGTCATTAATGTTTGCTCAGTGTTCTATTTATATTTGTTCACATGTAATCGTTTAATTATTAGTTAGCTCACATAGCATCAGTTTCAATCTGTTATTCACAAACTCAATGTATTGTATACGGTTTAATACTTTCAATGTGCTTATTATTTAATTTCTTTTTTTTTTGTTCTCATATTGTAAGACTTTAGTCTTCCAAGACGGGAAGTATGTTTGAGCCTCTGCATCATTTGAATACGCCAAATCTCGCACGTGATATCTCGATTCTTATTGGTCGCGCGTAATAAAGTAGTTAGTTGAGTTGCCAGCATGGCGAGAGTACGCACGCATGTAACGTGGTAATAAATCGCTCAAGCAGTGTATAAAGTAAATCGCATTCACGCATTTTTCTGCATCCCAAGCAAATTTAGATACAGTCCACTTACATAACATCTCCGTATGCTCCGATTTCGAGCGAAACCATTTTTCCGCCTTT
>NW_012043471.1:0-671 GCF_000956235.1 Wasmannia auropunctata
TGGTTTGACCAAGCATTATTTAGTTTGCAACTATAATGTATAAAAAAATGTATGAACTAAAGAAAGGAATTTGGTCATCCCTCAATAATTTAAAAGATGATCTAAAAAATAATACAACATAAAATGAAATAAATTTTTTTGTCAAGACTCTATTTTTTATGAATATAAATGAACATGAATTATGAGGCTTTATTAATTAAATTTATATTAGCAAAGCAATGAAAATAACATAAACATAAATCTTTAATAGAAACTTTGTGGTTTATATTCGGAAAGAATAATTTTACTGAACGATTCTAAATACTGGATTACAGATCTAAAAATATTTTATTGAACTATCAAAATAATTATATTGAAAGCTTAAATTAGAACATCAAAATTTTTCCAGCATTGCTCAATATTGAGTTCAATATTGAGCTCAATATTGTTCCTAACATTATTATTTTCATAATTTTAAAATTATTTTTAGATCTGTATCTAGTTAAATTTTAGGATCTTTCAACAAAATCTTTCTTTCTCTCTAAATTTTCTGGAGTGACTTTTCACTCTTTTGGAGTGAATCTCACTCCAGAAAATTTAGAGAGTTCCATGTAAAGAAAAATAATTGCATTGAAATTTTTGAGAACATTCCTGTCTAAGATTTTTCATATATTATATTTTTAACGTTTTTC
>NW_012043472.1:0-302 GCF_000956235.1 Wasmannia auropunctata
ATACCATTGTTCTTCTACTAGCTGTATACCTTACATTTTATGTGACTGCTATATCTATCTTTCATTTTTTGTCTGTATCTATCTTTGCGAGTTCTGCACGGCGGACGGCGGCCTCTCCGCCGCCTACATTTTGTCCTTCCGACGAGGCGGGCGGAATGTCTGGCGTTTGAGTTAGCACATGTGGAGGGGGCGGCCGGAGCACTTATTCGGCACGCTGTCTTTGGGTTGCGCTCACGCGGCTCCCCCGTGACTCCGCGGGAATTCGGTGGATCGAGGAGCTGATCACGCGGAGTTCCGGGGGG
>NW_012043473.1:0-674 GCF_000956235.1 Wasmannia auropunctata
AGATGCGTCCGATGATATATTAACGCCAACTGCGCGCGCGCTCGATATAATACGAGCGGTTGCGCGCTCGCGCTTGCCGTACGCGCGCACGCACGCATGCACGCACGCACGCACGCACGCACGCACGCACGCACGCACGTACGCACGCACGCACGCACGCACGCACGCACGCACGCACGCACGTACTTATTTTTGTATTAGCTATTGTGTAAAATGTTTATGAAATTATTTCTATTTCAGATTATAAAAGAGGACAAGGCCGCGGACGTTCACGCCCCCGCTGGTGTGCGCAGCGGGGTCGTACCGGAGAAGAAAAAAAATAGTATATAAAAATTATTATGCTTATTTTAAATAAAAAATTAAATAATGTTTTTTTAATTGCTTTATATAAAAAAACAAATCAAATAAAAAAATGTAGTTCTTTAACAATTGTAGTTCTTGCACATACATACAGGTTACACTTACACACATTCATATACATTGTGACGCCGCAGTCCGCTGCGGCGAGGCAGCGTCCCGCCGCCGTCACAAGGCGCGGGTTCGCGCCCCTTTTGCCGGACCGACAGCTGCATCGTTAAGAGCGAGACCGAGATCTCCGGGAGGCCCGAATTTAAATCGCGTATCGTTCAGTAATTTTGGTTGGAACCTCTTACATGTACCGCGGCACCTCACCG
>NW_012043474.1:0-2097 GCF_000956235.1 Wasmannia auropunctata
ATTTAAAAAAACGCTGAACGCATTGGATGTTATGTACAATCGCCCGCGGAAAAAAGTTCTCTCGTAAAGGCGGAATTTAGCGCGTATATTGAAGTATTAAGCGAGCCTATAGGTGTATGTAATATATATATATTTACATAGCGTATATACTTGCAAGAAATATATATATACTATATCATATGCATATATATTTTTTTCAAATTAATGTATTTTTCGATATCACTGAAACGGAGCTGTAATAAACGCACGTGCAGCACGTGCTCGATTGTGCCGCCGTCGCCACCGAATTCGAAAGAGATTGCGAGGGAGATTGATTGTGTAACGCGGTTATAAAAGACCGGTCGAGTCGAAAATTTGTAGTTCGCGTTATCGGCGCGGATCGCCGTGGCCGTTGACCGGAACCAAAGTGTGATTTTTTTTCTTTCGCCTCCGAGGTGAGAAATGGAGGGATTATTTGTCCGACGGCGACGTGGAGAAAGAACCCGGCGCGATATACTTTTACTGACCGTTGTTCCCCCTTGATCGATCGATCATACGTTTTTACACATGTGATACGCTACAGAGCGAAATAGAGGCGCGAATCGACGTTAACCCGGGAGCAACCCGTAATAATTGCGAAAAGGCATCTCTATTTATTGTATACACTAATCGCCTATATGTTAACAAACGGATCGTGCACTCGGGGAAAGACACAGGCGGCTTAATATAGACGACAACTGTACAAGTTTTATACTGAAGATTTAACTGTGAAATTCACAGTTAAATAAGTTATTTTGTAGTTGCAACAACTATGAGATAGTTTATTTAACTATGCACATTAATTCTATATATAAAAGTTTTATAGTTGCCATATATTATATAATTGTCATCTGTATACATTAGTTTATTCAACTATGTATATTAATTCTACAAAAATGCAAAACTTGCATAGCTGCAAAACTTGCATAGCCGCCACTATATTTTTCTTCGAGTGCGCGACGACGACGACGAGGAGGAAACTGGGAGACCGCAGGCGGCGGCGTTTTGAAGTCCCCTCTCGCGCGACAATCACGTCGCGCCTTTCGCGCGGACAGGATCTCGTCTTTTTTTTCCCTCTTGCCCCCGTATTTTTTTTACGTTACTCCCCCTCCGCTCGGGCGTGAATGTTCCATATATTTTGTACGGTACGCTTTTAAACTCCGCGGCGTCGTCGTCGTCGTCGTTGCGAGGAGGGGGAGAGGGAGGGGAAGAGGATCTCCAATTCGGCGCCGAATTTTCAACGGGCCCGGACCGAGGATGAATGTAAACGTGAAATCAACGACGTTGATTGACGCACTCAGATACGACCGTAAGATAGCAATAAAAACGCTCCGAGCCATCGTCGCCTGGCTTCGTATATTGTATATTCCGCTGTAACGGACGACGTTCGTAACAGCGTGTGTAACAATCCGCCGCGTTTCGCAGTTGCGTCGCTTGTAAAATACCGAGAGTGCCTGTGTTTGTAACGACGAAGTCATGCGGCGTTTCTCTCTCGGCGAGAGAAACGGGGATGCTGCACCGTGTAAATATGATGATACGTTTGTCTTCTATATTGTTAACTAACGAGCGCCCGCGATTATTCCGCGATTATTCAACGCGTCGACGAGGTCTCGACGCGATTCCGGATTTAACACACTCTACGCAGACCCAGATACACACACACACATACATACGCATACACGCAAAATACATCCCGATTACTCGCGACACCTTTTGCCTCGCTCGCTTCGAACGATCACGACGGGATCGCGAGAGAGCCGACACGTTACAAACAACAAATTGTACATATACAATCGCACCTTTTTTTTGCCAAAAAGCAGTTACGAGGACCGCCGGAGCGTCGGCCGGAGAAGGAACGACACTCTCACCACCTTTCTGTCCCGCTCCCTCTCTTCCACTTCCACACCCTCCCCCCGCCCCCCTCCGCTCCCACCCCCAATTATGCCCCCGCGAAATCGTTTCGCGCACGTTTCGACTACAGTTCCTATGCACTATACTAACGGTAAAGCGACTTAGAGGCGGAGAATCGATGACCCGTCGTCCGATTTGCGATTTAAAGAAAATGAAAATAAAAAAAAA
>NW_012043475.1:0-378 GCF_000956235.1 Wasmannia auropunctata
ATTAACCTTGACGCGATGTAGAGGCTCGTAGGGCAACTAATGAGGATCACCTATTTGGGGGTCTCACCTTTTTATGGATATCCATATGTCAAGAATAATAAAAATTTAAGATTAATAATAAAATAGGGCAAGGAGCCAAACTGGATATTTGTGTTAACAAAGTATATTAATCAAATTAACTACATACGATAATTTACCAAATTTGGTTGTAAATTATCGTATGTAATTAATTTGATTAATATACTTTATTAGCACGAATATCCAGCTTGGCTCCTTGCCCTATTTTATTATTAATTTTAAATTTTAATTATCAGAATCACTTATTGTTTTTTCATTAAAAAGTAAAAGATTAAATAAACATTTATGAAACCAGAATAA
>NW_012043476.1:0-729 GCF_000956235.1 Wasmannia auropunctata
ATTATCAGGAGAGTGGCATGGAGGGAGAAGATGCGGGGTAGGAGAGTAAGGGTAGAGTAGGGGAGTATTTGGATTGAGGGAGTATGATGGAGGTGGGATGAGGAGAAGAAGGTACTGAGGAAGGCTGGAGGGAAAATATGGAAGGAACAGGAAGGGATAAGGAAAGAGGGGGAGAGAGGAAGGTGGAAACAGGAAGTAGTGATGCTAGAACAGGGGAAAGGAATGGGCAGGGCGGAGAAAAAGGGGAGTTGAAGAGGAAAGGAGGGAAAGAGGAGGAAGTGAGAACAAGGAGGAAAAGGAGGAGAGAAAGAGAAGGGGAAAGGGATAAAGATTGCGTTTTGGAATGTGGCAGGGTTAGAGAACAAGGATAAAGATTTTTATGAAAATTTGAGAAAATGAGAAGTGTTTATATTATCAGAAACATGGTTAGAAGAAAAAGGATGGGAACGGATTAGGAAGAAAATGCCGAAAGGATATGTGTGGAAAATACAGATGGCGAAGAGAAGGAACAGGAAAGGAAGGGCGATGAGGGGTATGATAGTAGGGATAAGAAAGGAGATAGAGGTAAAGTTAGGGAAAAGAGAAGCAGAGGTAGAAGGATTAATGATTGGGAATTTTAAATATGAGGGGGGAGAAATAAGAATTGTGGGAGTATATGTGAACGGGGACATGGAGCAAAAACTAGAAGAGCTGAGGGAATGGATGGAGGTTAAGGAAGAAGGGGTAAAA
>NW_012043477.1:0-1312 GCF_000956235.1 Wasmannia auropunctata
TATGCATGATTAACTTTAATTTTAGACTAATTTTGGATTTTGGACATTGGTAACTTGGAAACAAGTATTTTTTGATGTCAAAACAATTTGATCGAAATGGTCTGATTTTCGATGTCAATTTCGATTCGATGAGTTTTCGATGACATCGACATCGAAACGACGTCGATTCGACATCAGCCTTCTCACTGGGTGGGAGTAGGCCATAGAGCAGAGAAGGTAAGAGGGGAATAAGAGGTAGCGAGAAAGGCAGGGAATAGAGCATAGAAGAGAAAGAATAGAGAGGGGCAGAAGAGTGGAAGTGTAGAATATGAGTGGTGAGAGGGCGAAATTAGCCAGAGGGAGAAGGGACAGTGCGGAAGACAGTATAGTGGAACAATTGAAGAGGAAAAGAGAACTGTTGGGGAAAGAAATGGGAAAGGGAGGGGAGGAAAGGGAGATTTTTAAGAGGGGTAACAGGATTGCAAGGTTGCCGGTAGGGAAGGGAAAAGAGATGGATGTTAGGGAGGAAATGAAGGGGGGAGCTAAGAGAGGAAGTGAGACGGGAAATGAAAGGTTTTTTGGTGGTGACAGAAAAGATAAGGAAGGCTACGGTGGAATAAAAGGAGGAACTGAGTACCGAGTTGGAAAGGATGAAAGAGTTGTGGAAAGTCAGAGAGGAGATATGGGAGGGGAAAAGGAGAGAGTTGAGGAAAAGAATGGAGAAATTGGAGATAGAGGTGAAGGAGTTGAGCTTAGAGAAAAAGGATAGGGAGAACGCAGGAGAGAAACTGAATGGAAATGTAAGAAATTTAGAGAGGGAACACAGGGAGGCGGATGAGTGGAAGGGAAGGGTTAAAGAGTTGGAGAGGAGGTGGGAGAGGAAGGAGAGGGAAGAAAGAAGAAGGAATATAGTGGTAAAAAGGTTAAGGGAAGGGGAACTGAAGGAAAGGATTGTGGAGTTAGTGAAAGGGTTATGAGTGGAAGGGAGGGTAGAGGAACTAAGAAGAATAAGGATAGGTAACAGGGAGAAAGAAAATGGTGGTAGCGCGTATGGAGAGTGAGAACATGAAAAGAGAGGTTATAGGGAACAAAGGAAAATTAAAAGGGAAGGATATATGGGTCGAAGAAGATTTGACATGGGAGGAGAGGACAGTAAAGTGGATTATCAGGAGAGTGGCATGGAGGGAGAAGATGCGGGGTAGGAGAGTAAGGGTAGAGTAGGGGAGTATTTGGATTGAGGGAGTATGATGGAGGTGGGATGAGGAGAAGAAGGTACTGAGGAAGGCTGGAGGGAAAATATGGAAGGAACAGGAAGGGATAAGGAAAGAGGGGG
>NW_012043478.1:0-1403 GCF_000956235.1 Wasmannia auropunctata
ACACACACACACACACACATATATATACGCGCGCACGCACCCGCACGCAATGAAATTCAATTCTAGTTAAAGTATCACCTTTAAAGTGCTTCTTTTCGAACTCAATACGATTATTTTTCGATAAGTTATTACAAATTTAATTAAAAAGCAGATTTTTTTCAAATTTGCATAACTCAGCAAAAAATTATCGTATCGAGGTCGGCCAAAAACATTTTAAAAATAACACTCCATACTTTCATATGCATTTTGTCATCCCACTTGGCTGCAATACACCTGATTCACGCCGTGCATCGTCGCAAACTCGAATTTCAAACTTTGATTATCAATTTTGCATCTTCTCATTTTATCATCCGCCATTTAAAAAAAAACATGATCGTTAAATTGTTGTTCAAATATTCTTAAAGTGGATATTTCAAGCTTCGTTTCGCAATTTTATTCATATTTTTATCTCCATTATTTATCAAGTTATGATTATTTGAAGTTTGGTAAATTTTACCTAAATTTTCACTGTATTGCTTTTTTGGGGAGGGAGTATATATACATACACACACGATATTCTTATAGAAGCACTCAGTCAATGTATATAAATCTATGGAAAAAATGTACCAACATTTAACCAATCGACTTGGAAGTTTTTTAATCAAAAGATTGAATGCATCGCAATGTGAGTAAAAAATAAATTAAAACAAGAGGAGAATTCTCGACATTGTACCTAAGAGTTATGGAACTCACAGTCTCGATTTGAATGAATTTCACTATAGCTAGAATCACATGTATCTAATATGCATATTACGAATTCACGTTTTGAGCGGCGTGTCGATAAAAAAAGGTGCAGAGAAAAGTATGGCAAACTGTGACAAAACAAAAAGCGATGTAATATTATTAAAAACATTAATACAAATATAAAATCCCTTTTCAAACAAGCGTGCTTAAGAAATGCGTAAATTCTGAGCATCTATTAACAATTATTTATATAATCATACTTGTATATTTTTTTGTTTAATTAATTGTAGGAAAAAATAAAATATTAGAGAAAAGTCGCTGATACATAAGTTTTCTAAAGAAACACACACCTATTTCTCAGAAACTAAACGTTGCACTTTATTAATATTGATAAAAACTGTTTAGATAAAAGTTTAGATTAAAGAGGTAAAAATCCAAAATTCACATATTTATGATTTGTTTCTATATAAAACAAATTCAGCTAAAAACAAATTTTACAAATTCAAAAATAACACTTTTACGATTCTTTTGCAATTGTGTATACTATATCCAGCGAGAGAATACTCACGAATAGAACAAAAATTCGTCCGTTTCGTACAAATCCCCTTCACAGAATGCGTATAATGTTTTCGAATGGATTTTGATCAATGTCGAAACCGAAAATCCGACAGTATTAAGAT
>NW_012043479.1:0-798 GCF_000956235.1 Wasmannia auropunctata
TTTCAAGATCTCTTAGGCCCGTATTCATAGTCAAGGCTTATTTTCAAGATCGTCTTAAGTACAGTCTTAAGATGGCGCTTCGATTCATAGTCGTGAAACAAGTCAATACTTGAGCAAAATCTCAAGGCGTAACTTATCGAAGGTGATCTTCTTTGAAATCGTCTTGATGTGATTCGTAAACATATCTTATTCATTATAAGTACGGATTTAAGATCATCTTATCTGTTATGAATTCATAGTCATATAAGATGATCTTATTTGACATATATATTATTCAATAAGACGATCTTCGTCAAGTCCTCATGAAAGAGGACTTAAGCAGTTACGGATGATAAATACCAGTGGTTATGATCCAATGTAAAAACAATAATGGATTTAATTAAAGATCTTGAAATTCGAGATATTAATTTCTTGAATACAGAAGAACAAGAAAAACATGAAAAAATACAAATACGTGCACCGAAACGGTACATTAATTGTGACAAAAGAAAACCTATTTGAATTTTATAATGAGCGAAAATTTAAAAAAAATTTTAATTTTCAAAAGATTTTATAATGTTTGATATTTCACCATTAGTAGAGGAAGGATTAATCAAAATTAATAAAAATAAGATATATATATATTTTGACGTAATGGATAAATATAACATAATGGATAACATAAATATAACATAATGGATAACGTACATATAACATATTTTATTTATTTTTACCTTTTATAATTCAATATTTTATAACTCAAATTTAACTCAAAAATATATATATTTTTCTAATTTTTAGTGTCATTTTTATTATATA
>NW_012043480.1:0-649 GCF_000956235.1 Wasmannia auropunctata
TACAGAAATGTACATACGTGTATTCATGAATGCACATACACACTCATGCATGCATGCACTCGTTCATATTGTTATGCGTCCTGCAAAAATATTAATAAAAAAATTTCCTTCCGTCTTATTTTTGTATTCACAGTGTCCATAATAAAATTCAGAGGATAGTCGTTTTTTAAAAAAGTTGTAACAACGAATTCTAAATTCTTTTTATAAAATTTAGGTTCTGACAGGGAAACCGCTCTATCTGCCCCTATAATCACTGCTCTTTTCTGTGATATGGAATGTAATGACATGAAATTGAGGTATCTTTCGGAAAAAGTTGATTTATAAAACCAATCAAATTCTATACCTTTATTGCTCTTACACTGCAAATCCAAGTGTGTAAGTCTAAATTTTTACACATTTTATCTGTGTTTAACTGTGTTTTACACAGTTAAATGCATGTTTTTACACGCTTAATTTTACAATAATATGTGTAAACGTCTAAAAAATATGCATTTAACTGTGTAAAACACAGTTAAACACAGATAAAATGTGTAAAAATTTAGACTTACACACTTGGATTTGCAGTGTAAGAGCAATAAAGATATAGAATTTGATTGGTTTTATAAATCAACTTTTTCCGAAAGATACCTCAACTGTCTCTTATACACAT
>NW_012043481.1:0-655 GCF_000956235.1 Wasmannia auropunctata
ATATCCGTCCGCCATACCGCTGAATGCAGGCGCGCGGCGAGATACAACTGTCCCACCACTCGTCAACTATCGGCTAGCAACTACCAGCGGTGGGGCGGTCGTATCTCGCCGCGCGCTTGCATTCAGCGGTAGGCGGACAGATACGCGCTTATTTGTCAATCTTCAAAAATTAATATCTCGTTAACGATTGCGAATTTTGCAAAATGATAGAGGACTTTTCGATCCAGTTTAATCTGCTCTACCAGCCCACGAGATATTATCCGGTTATTACCGGACACCCTGTATATAGTCCCTTTTCACCTGCTCTATTAAGTAATATTAAAAAATAATCAGAAGCACACATAACACACCCGAATTAAAAAATGTATCATTTTATAAGATATTTAGAAAATTTATTTTCTAAGTATTGTCATCGCTCAGACGTATACGAAACAATTATTGAAAACATTTATATGCCTGATTTATCATTTCCGTGCAAATATCACAATGATAAGATTAGCACAAATCGAATTTTATATTCTTTTACGTATGAGACAATATGCTCATAAAATAAACACAGAAAAAAACCATTTAAATCAACAAGTTAAAAAAAATGCTAAGTTTTACAAAACTTAAATAATATTAAAAGATAATGTAATATTAATTAAAATAAATT
>NW_012043482.1:0-331 GCF_000956235.1 Wasmannia auropunctata
TTTTTCGGAAAAAAACCGAAATTTTTCTGGTTTTTTTTCCAGCAATTTGAAAAAAGCAGTTTTTTTAAAACTATAAGTTATAAAAAAATCAAAATAGAGTAGTTTATTTTGTTTTTATAATTCTGTGTGTTTTTTGTTTCTTATTATATAAAAAATTTTATACAGATACTAATAGTCGCAAAATTGTGATAAATATAAGTTAAGCTGTAATAATATAAAGTAAATAAAAATTTATCTATCAAAGATCTGTAAAACATTAAATAATTAAATAAAGTGTTTATTCATTCTTAATGCTAAATGGTTCTTTATACAACTTTATTTTAGTTTTTTT
>NW_012043483.1:0-338 GCF_000956235.1 Wasmannia auropunctata
ACTCTCGTATATATAATTCTCACTTATTGCAATGTTTCTACATTAAAACTCAACATACATTACACTTTCATCGACGTAATTCACAATTTCTGCAATAAACAGTATAAATTTTGTAAAGATTTCACATAGGGTGTCAATCTGCGTGAGTGTGTAAGAATCAAGAGTTTCAAAACTCTCGTATATATAAGCTTTCAAATCCGAGTCCTCGTTACCACGTCGGCGAAGAAACGGCTGCTGTGCTTTTAAGCGAGAAGAATCAAATAAGTTGAGCGCCATCGTGGGCCGCGATCTGTGCTACTGGGCTACGCGTCCGCGTCAGACCGACCGACCGACTCTAC
>NW_012043485.1:0-845 GCF_000956235.1 Wasmannia auropunctata
ACGGAAGTCGTAGCTGCCGAGGGAGGCATTGGCATGCGCGAGCCAAGGTCGTCGGATTGACTCCAGTTGCTTCTAAAAGTAAAACCGTCTGAACTGTTCTGAGGAGAAAACGCGTTACTCTGGGTCGACGGTCCGTTTGTGTTAAACGGATTTAAAGTCGGGAAAGTATTTGCATTAAACTCCCGATTCGCGGCAGTTTCGCTGTTGAAATTAAACGCCTTCTGTGCCGAACCCGCGTCATTCGATGCCATTCCGCTCGCGAGATTGGACGTTGACGAAGCTTTCGCTTTTTCGGCCGAATAACTTTCTTTTCGTGTCAACAAAACCTTCTTGATAATCCTCAAGATTTTATTCAGTTCCATCTGATTCAAGATCGAGAGTGACGTATGTTCCAGTAGATCGCAGAGAATATCAGTCAACTCGCTCTGCAACATCTTACTGTCATTCCAGATCGACATGTTGAACTGTTTTATAAGGTCGTTAGGCATGTATTGTTCGTCCGCCAAAAACGGATTTGTCATCGCCTCCGCGTCGTCAAAGATTGACATCCTCGTGCTCGACACGTCCGACGCGTTCGACGCACTCGCGAAGCAACAGCCGTTCTGGGAGTTCTTTGGCGACGCATCAGACGGAATGCGCTGTTCGCCGAGAGGCGAAAAACCTGGCGGCGGTCTCGTCGGCTGTTGCTGATACTGATTATCATGATGTGCAGGCATCGTCGGCGGTCTCATCGACTGTTGCTGATACTGATTATCATGATGCACAGGCGTCGCCGCCGGTCTCATCGGCTGGTGCTGATACTGATTATCATGATGCACAGGCGTCGCCGCCGGTCTCATCGGCTG
>NW_012043486.1:0-713 GCF_000956235.1 Wasmannia auropunctata
GCCGTTGTCGTCGACGCCGACGGATCACGATGCTCCTTCACCGACGGACATCTACGTTCGAGATATCGAACGTCACTCCGACTACCCGGCCATTTCGAAGAAATATGGGGCAAGGCCGACACCTTGGGCCAAGAAGGGCGCATGTCGACTCGACAAACTCTATTAGTTGACTATACGTAGTTAACCCGAGAGAGAAGCAGAGGGAGAGAGAGAGAGAGAGAGAGAGAGAAGGAGAGAAATGTTTGAGAGCGGAAACTTGGCCGCGCCATCTCACGAACGTACATATTTGGCGGAAGACGGCAGCCAGGTGCAGGCGGACCTATTGACGTGTTAATTGCGCCTGAATAATTAAAGGGGGCACCTCTCCCGGTGCAGCGGTGGTGCTCTGTCCTTTTAAAATGTCTCCCGATCTCGTTAACCCGCTCCCCGGGAGGAGGGGCGCGCGGAGGGGACGGGCGTGAACATGGTAGCCGAGGCTGTAGATCGAGGATGAAGCAAGTGGAACCGATTCGATTGCTCTAACTGGCGGCTCTATAAGCGCGGGACGAGAGGGCTCCGAATTGATTGTTGCTCGAGATTCGTATATCTATGACGGAAATATCCCGTGAATACAGAAATATAAAAACGTTTCCCTCCGCGGCATTCGTCACCGCGCGACGAAGCACGGACAGATGTTGGCAACCGTATATAATTTTCCGTACGGAATAAAAAAC
>NW_012043487.1:0-399 GCF_000956235.1 Wasmannia auropunctata
AGCGCGCGAGTCTAAATGGAGGCGCGGAGTTAGAGGAGCTCGGAGTCCGGAGATTGGTAGGCGCGAGACGTTCAGTTGTTAAGCGAGGGTCGGTTGCTAGCCGCGAGGACTGCCGAGGCAGTCGGTTGTCGGATACGTAGCCTGTACGTTCTGAATAAACGCCATATATAATAATTGTGTTAAGTTAAGGCCATCCCATCCATTCCTCACACATAAAAATTAATTAAAAAAATAATTTTTACATTGTTTTTTTTTTAACAAAAAAATCAAGTTTGAAGAAATGAAAAAAATTGCTCATTTATAATCATATATAAATGATTAAAAATATACATACATAATTATATATGAACAATTTTTTCTCATTTCTTAAAACTTGAATTTTTGGAAAAAACAATGCAA
>NW_012043488.1:0-460 GCF_000956235.1 Wasmannia auropunctata
AACATTTTAAATTTTAATATTTATTTGCATAAAATGCGCCTCTACATGGCTCTATCATGAAATATGTTAATCTTAATGTTTATTATAGTTAACAGTTTAAATTTAAGAAGACAGGATATTAAAAATTCCTATGTCTCTATGTAAAAATAAAAAATATATTAAGAAAATACTGGACATAGTATCGGAAAGAAACAATATACTGTTTATATAATAACTGATTAGCAATTAATGGGTAATACGAATTGTAAGGGAAGTAGAGGATGAGCGCGCGAGTCTAAATGGAGGCGCGGAGTTAGAGGAGCTCGAGTCCGCAGATTGGTAGGCGCGAGACGTTCAGTTGTTAAGCGAGGGTCGGTTGCTAGCCGCGAGGACTGCCGAGGCAGTCGGTTGTCGGATACGTAGCCTGTACGTTCTGAATAAACCCCATATATAATAATTGTGTTAAGTCAAGGCCATCCCA
>NW_012043489.1:0-984 GCF_000956235.1 Wasmannia auropunctata
ACAACATAGAGGTAGAAGCACAGAAATTCCCGTTGTGCATGCAACACTTGCATTCTGTATTAAGAAAAAGACATCGTCTCAGTCACTATGCGCGCTTGTACTACAGCCTTTTTTTGAAAGAAATAGGGATGACCCTAGAAGATTCAATTGTATTTTGGAAGCAAGAATATTCCAAGCCACATACTTGTACTTCAGTATGTTCGCATAATTGGCAATCGAACGAGAAGAAATTCGTGTACAGCATCAGGCATATGTATGGCTTGGAGGGATCGCGGAGAAATTATAAGACACCCGACTGCAATCTAATTTGCGTAAGTACAAAAATTTCACCGCACGCACAAAAAATTCTTTTCTACTCTATAGACAGTTGTCCACTTGATGCTACAAATATTTTAATGATGCATTCTTTGATTAGTCAATTAATAAAACTCTTTCTTCTGATTGATCGATCAAATGCATCGAAGCATTTGTATATAGCGTCAAGTGGGACTGCCATCCTTCGTTCACTTACGAGAAACGGTTTGGGCGCAACGAATATCAAGTGCGCGATCGTGAAATTTCGATGGACGCTGCCATTTTCGCATTCTCGCGATTTCGTCGAATCGCCTGGTCGGCTTGATAGACGCTCTTTACGCTCGCAATAAACATTCGTCGTCTCGCGCGGCAAATCGTCTCTGAAAATGAATCACAATCACAATCGAAACTCTTGGGCCGAGCCGGCCGACTGCCGAGTTCACCCTGCTCACTGCAAATACTGCAGTCACCATCTGTTGTCTGCTTTCGAACGACGATCTCCGAGATTCCATAACGTCTGTCGGTATCGCAGAGAAAGAACATTCCTGACATAACGTCGATGATAAAAACGTATGATAAGACGTGATATAATTTTGTTTACACAGCACGACATGAATAAATTTCCGACAGCAATTTGATTTCGAAAACACAAATGATACAAAAGCAATTTTATACAAACGAAAAAAAAAA
>NW_012043490.1:0-581 GCF_000956235.1 Wasmannia auropunctata
ACATTAATAATTATATATTGATACAATGTATGGTGAAATTATCAAATCAATTTAATCTACACTCTATATCGCATAAATAAATTTCAGAACATTTAATTATTTCAATTACAGAAATATGTGTAATAAATCAAAAGATATTAATTCCAATTCCCGTCTCAATTTCTCCTCTTGTAGGATATTGTTGAACCATCTCGATACGTGAATATATTGTGCCTTTTACTGAAGATTTAATTCTTTCTGTAAAAAAAAAAACAAGTAAAATATGAATTGAATTATATAGATGCATATGTCAAATTATCGCTTCACATTTAATTATATATAATTATGCTGTCACCATTAAGGAATGGAGAACGCAATATAACGCACTGTCTGCGGCAATCTTCTTTTGTACCAGTTATATATGGTACAACTTTTAATACTGAATTTAGGGATCTTAATTACCTTCAATATTGATAAAAACCTTCAAATTGATTGACCCTTATTCGACGCGTTACGAAACAAAATCTTAAATTATTATGTGAGTTTACAACTTTCCACAAGAAGCGAGGTTCCACCCAACATATATATATATATATATATAT
>NW_012043491.1:0-909 GCF_000956235.1 Wasmannia auropunctata
TCGTTATACATATATAATAAAGATCTTTTTTAATCTTGGTAAAGATTACCTTAAAATCTCAAGGAAGTTATAATTTTACAAGCTCTTATATATTTATATGACAACTTTTTATCACCGAACTGTAACGGCAACTGCAGATAAAATGTGATGATATTCTATATTACCGAATTTTTAAATATATATAAATATGCGATAAATATATATAAATGTGCGATATTATACATTCATAAAGTCTTTACAATCATTTATATAAGATTACAAGGAACTAATGTATATTTTTACATATAAAAATATAGTCCGCAGTAATATTTTATAATTATATTTTATAATTTATTCATGCAGTTACAGCACGGTTACAATGGGAATGAGAAAGGGTTAACAATTTCCACGATTTATTTGCGAAAGCCGTTCTCGCGTCTGCTTTTCGCTCTTTTGCGCGGCAATCGATCTGTCGTATTTACAGACGAGAGAAATGTCAAAATAAAAGGCGCGCAGAAAATCGTTTTTGATTAATCGGCGCTTGTTACGAAATAGCTCGAGTTTATCGGGCTGAATTTTTCCGGCTAAGGGAGCACGCCTTTTGCGCGAGCGAACGTTCCGGCAGTCTCGACCGATTTCGAGTTACGACGGGCGTCTCCGAAGGAAATCGGATCTCTCGGCTCCGCGGCGATCGTCACGTTACGGTCTCCGCTTATATTCTAAATAAGGATTCAGCCACGCGCGTCCCGACGCTCGACACAGGAACGCTATCGCACCGAGATTGCATTCGTCGCGCCGTGCCGTTACGTCGAAAACCTGCGAGAAGGTGCTCTCCTCCGACGAATCGTTTCGCGTTGCAACTCGAACGATGCTCGATCTTCAAATTCGCCGCGCGTTGCAGCAATCGAGGTACGAAATAATGGCATTTCG
>NW_012043492.1:0-992 GCF_000956235.1 Wasmannia auropunctata
TCTATTGTGATTGTGGAAATTATTCTCGCTAACAAAGGTATATATTGCAATCCTCTCTGTGTTAATCTTAAATTCATTTCGCAAAATTTAGCTTTTTAGAAAACTTGTCAACATTATATGATAATTATTATGTTTGTTAACTACTACAGAATTAATCATATATTACTAATGGTTATTAAATTAATGAAAAGCTCAATTTTCATATTAATTTGATCTTGAATGGAGGGTCCACAATTAATTAATTTTGATCGATTTCCGTGGTAACGTTATCACTATTATTTCACCATTACTCCTCTTGCTGTAATTTGTTCGTGTACTTAACGATATAGGTAACCCAGATTGCGCGAAACTTTGTTCACAGCCTGTATCAGGTCACCGAAGTGTTACCGTGTTTTTTTTAATCACATGTGCATGTGTCGGCTGAGATACACGACTTTGCGCCGTGTCGAGTAGCGCGAAAATGGATGATTTCCGTTGGGAAAACCGTGCAATAAGAGTGATACGGGCAACAACAGCGAAACGCTGAGGAAGCCTAACGAAGAAATTAATGGTCTATTATGAAGCACGCGACAGCCGTGAACATTTGAGGCTTAAGCGGATTTAGCGTGAAAATTCTCGAGGATAGGGACTGCGACGAGATACAGGGTGATCGAAACAAAATGCAATAGTTTACGAAAATAGTTTAAATGTTAGACAAAAAAGTACATCATTTATAAAACTGAGTTCTTCGATATCCTTTGGTCCAAATCAATACTCGCATAATTAAAAGATTTAAATAAATTTAGAGAATTAGGGTTCCTGAGAATAGAAGATTGAAAGTAATCTGTATTTAAATATCGTTTGCGTTCTGGCTCTACCCCGTACAGAAGCGTCAGGTGGAAGATCGAGAGAATTTTGTTTGCCTCTTAAATCGGCCCGGCATTTACATAGATGCCAACGGGTGAAAAATACAGCTGCGAATACATTTTCATATACCCTTGCATATCGTTCTT
>NW_012043493.1:0-550 GCF_000956235.1 Wasmannia auropunctata
AAAAAATAATACCAATGGGGGTTGGGGGGACGTTGGGGAAAGTATATTAAATTAAATATCTATTAAATCTTTACCTTACTAAATAGATGAGTCTACAACATACTAAAAAAAAATAGATACTGAAAAGATTAGACAGACCCGCAAGGTAGAAAGTATATTAAATTGAATATTTTTGGGTCTGTCTAATCTTTTCGGTTTCTATTATTTTTGGTATATTGCAGACTCATTTATTTAGTGAGGCAAAGATTTAATAAATATTTTTACCTTGCGTAGGGGTCTGTCTAATCTTTTCGATATCTATTATTTTTAGTATATTGTAGACTCATTTATTTAGTAAGGCAAAGATTTAATAAATATTTTTACCTTGCGTAGGGGTCTGTCTAATCTTTTCGATATCTATTATTTTTAGTATATTGTAGACTCATATATTGTATAAGGCGAAATATGACTTTGACCTTATATGACTTTGAATGTGATGATACAAATATAAACACGCAGACGCTTCCCAGTGAGGAATGAGGTTGTGTCTATAGTCTTTGTATTTAGTAGA
>NW_012043494.1:0-423 GCF_000956235.1 Wasmannia auropunctata
TCGCATATTCTGTAATACGTTCTCCAATGTCAGGACGTGTTTCTCTTGGACGCGGGTATACATTATATCCAGTTCCACAACCATGTCCTGATATCGGAGAACGTATTTCAAGAATTTGCGAACGACTAAATAAAGTAATGATAAAACGATGAGAGTGCTAGTAAAGATATTAAAGGCTTATTAACATGGTATGACAGAAGTAGCGAGAAAACGACTGTGTCGCGATTCAATTTTCTATTAAACGATAATGGAAGTACGATCATACGCCAGGCAGGAGGAGGCCCGCGGGATGCTAAGACGGGGGAGGTCGCGACACAGTCGTTTCTCGCTACTTCTGTCATACTACTAATGAGTCTTTAATATCTTTAATGGCATTCTCACCGGTTATCATCTCGTAGAACTAGTATTCTACTAGATGATAAA
>NW_012043495.1:0-543 GCF_000956235.1 Wasmannia auropunctata
ACCTCCCTCCTGTATACCATTTCATAAAATATGTATTTTACTAGATGGTAGACAGAAAGGAGGTCTGACTCTATGAGAGAGAAAAAGCTTATAGATGAAAAATCAGAGGTATCATTATGGCTCGGTGCCCCCCCTCCCCCCCCGTCTTAGCATCCCGCGGGCCTTCTCCTGCCTGGCGCATGATCGTACTTCCATTATCGTTTGATAGAAAACTGACTCGTTACTTCTGTCATACTATATCAATGGGTCTTTAATGACTGTAATAGCAGTCTCACCGTTTTATCATTACTTTATTTTGTTGCTCGCATATTCTGTAATACGTTCTCCAATGTCAGGACGTGTTTCTCTTGGACGCGGGTATACATTATATCCAGTTCCACAACCATGTCCTGATATCGGAGAACGTATTTCAAGAATTTGCGAACGACTAAATAAAGTAATGATAAAACGATGAGAGTGCTAGTAAAGATATTAAAGGCTTATTAACATGGTATGACAGAAGTAGCGAGAAAACGACTGTGTCGCGATTCAATTTTCTATTAA
>NW_012043496.1:0-464 GCF_000956235.1 Wasmannia auropunctata
AATAAAGTGGCGCAGTGTGAAAATGTATTTTGTCGATACGTGTGTCCTGCGCCTCTGCCAAATTGATACCTCTGATGTTCCATCCACACGCTTTTTCTCTCTCATATAATCGACCTCCCTCCTGTATACCATTTCATAAAATATGTATTTTACTAGATGGTAGACAGAAAGGAGGTCTGACTCTATGAGAGAGAAAAAGCTTATAGATGAAAAATCAGAGGTATCATTATGGCTGGTGCCCCCCCTCCCCCCCCGTCTTAGCATCCCGCGGGCCTTCTCCTGCCTGGCGCATGATCGTACTTCCATTATCGTTTGATAGAAAACTGACTCGTTACTTCTGTCATACTATATCAATGGGTCTTTAATGACTGTAATAGCAGTCTCACCGTTTTATCATTACTTTATTTTGTTGCTCGCATATTCTGTAATACGTTCTCCAATGTCAGGACGTGTTTCTCTTGGAC
>NW_012043497.1:0-300 GCF_000956235.1 Wasmannia auropunctata
CGCGGCCCGCGCCACGCGTCCGTCTCCGAAAATCGGAAGGACACAGGACTCGAAACTACCGCCCGCGGTCGGGTCCGCAGATCCCTTGTGACGGACGGTCCAAAAAGGGACGTCCCGTCACAATATATATGTATATATATATGTACTACATAAATGATAAAATGAAGACTTTTATTTAACATCAATTAGACTAAATTGAACTACTTTTCTATAAGATACATAAAGGATGTAGAGATGAGTAAAGCACAGTATACATTCTACTACTTTAAGAATTTTACTAAAAATAATAGATCGGAAGAG
>NW_012043498.1:0-461 GCF_000956235.1 Wasmannia auropunctata
ACCACTTTCCCTACTTTACAGCTCTCTTTCATTTTTCGAAAACTCCTTTTCCCTCCCCCGGGGTTGCTACAACCACTCGTGCCACCGGGAACTATGGCTCTGGCCAATCAGCTTCTCGGCAGCTACCGCTCCGCCCAATCAAATCGTCTCGTTTATCGTCTAACTCCACCCTCCACCCATGCGCTAGCCAATCACAGTCTGTAAAAGTGTCTGGCCCAAATTCCCCAGGGACCGGGACCCCAAAGAGGGGCATGGAGGGGGCATTTTTCGCCGGCGCCGGGGAGGCGTGGTGGGGGTTTGTTTTGACGGGCCATAGTACCCCTATTACTACTGACGGTGAACAGACTCTCGAACACCAACAGGCGACACTACAGCTAATAAAACGACAAGCGTTACAAAATTTCCAAATAGGATTGCCCGATGATATACAGGTATTAGTCCGTTCGCAAAAATATAAAACG
>NW_012043499.1:0-451 GCF_000956235.1 Wasmannia auropunctata
TTTTTTTAAATAATTTAATAATATTTTAATAATATTTGTTAATATTTATTTTAATAATATTTAATAATAATTTAATAATATTTGTTACTTTTTTTGTTAATAACTTTTTAACGAATAACGAGCGACGGCTAAAATCTCTTGATAGTCACTCAGGGTCATGACCTTGACAACATATATGAAGGTCAAGGTCATTGGGGCTGGGTCCGTTGTTATCAATATTTACCTAAAGTTTTTTGATCTGACTCTTGAACAGAAGTAATTGTTTTCGACAATGTCCATGGAACATCTATAATTTTACGATAACGTTTTTTTGAAATAATAAACATTTGTGATTCTGGATTATGTATTCGTTTTAGCCGATTATATTCCGTAATTGCATTTTCACTAGCAAATACAGATGAAGGATCATAATTAATTAAATGCAATCCACTCAAAGATGTTACTCGAGATA
>NW_012043500.1:0-389 GCF_000956235.1 Wasmannia auropunctata
TGAAAAATTGAGACGCCTACAGCAAAAGTAACCTAACTGTCAAAATGCGATTTTTAAACTTAAAGCGTTATTAACTTATAAAATCATTAATGTTTTCAAATAAGAAACTCAATTTCGATAATTAGATATTTTTGCGATAAGCGCATCAATTATGTTAATATTTAAATGTGAGTCAATGGACAAGGGCACCCCGCAATCGCGCGCGCAATGTACCATGCCTGAGCGCACGAATTTCAGACGCCGTAATAGGATAACTTTAATCGGTTATAATTTAAAAAGTATTATAGCCTCGATATTTTCGTATAAGAGTTTTCGTCTTAGAATGCTCTCTAGAATCTGCCAGTGAAAGGACATACGACCTTTCTGGGACACCCTGTATACATATATAC
>NW_012043501.1:0-600 GCF_000956235.1 Wasmannia auropunctata
TATTTCTCTATCGCAAAAATATCTGAACGATATGAGAGAAAAATCGTTGGATTTTGTTGGGCAATCAAATACGCGGAAAATTCTGGCTTTATAAATACAGAACGATTATATAGATTACATAGATTATATAGATTATTAGAATGTAATTAATAGATTATTAGGATGTACTTATTTAAGTAACAGTGCTTTTACAACATATATATTCAGTATTAATTGTAAAGATACAAACAACAAGAAAAAGTAAAAAGAGCCATTAAATGTTTATAAGCCGAAATAAGCACGCAGAAATTCAATCAATATCAGAATCAAATCATATATCATCAGCAACTACATTGGGTTGGTTGGAGAAAAGCAAGATGTAGTCAAAGAACAGACAGCTCGCGTGGACACAGTGTTCTCCCCACTACCGAAGTGAGGATTTCCTCTCTACTACCGAGGTAAAAGAATCGTCGGTAGTGGGGAGAAAATTGCGCGTGCGCGTGCAGTTGCTATTCACGCCCTCTTTAACAGTCACTTTACTTTAGCAGTGTTGGCGGGAAATATGAAAGCGGCTTTAACAAAAACGTTTACACACGATTAAAACTACATTAGAACTGCGAT
>NW_012043502.1:0-456 GCF_000956235.1 Wasmannia auropunctata
TGGAGTGTATAATCAAGACGTCAAAACAGTGAAGAAGTGTCAGTGTTTATTTATAAATAAATAGAAAAATAGATTAAAAACGGTGCGGAATAAAAAATATAAGTATAATAAATAATACTATTATAAGTGAATAAATTACAATAAAATATTATTAGTAATACAAAACAGTGAAGAAGTGTCAGTGTTTATTTATAAATAAATAGAAAAATAGATTAAAAACGGTGCGGAATAATAAATATAAACTTAATAAATACTATTAAAGAGCCGCTCAAATTTAATCAATAAAAGACGGAAAACGGCCAAATATACGAGCACGACTGGGTGTTATTGTACATATAATTAATTTATTACGACACTCGTAAGCACAGCGGTACGTTTCGACCTTACTTGGTCTTTCTCAACCGCAAGTTACAAAAATTCAATACGATGATTACATGAACGTGGTAAATTACAATA
>NW_012043503.1:0-338 GCF_000956235.1 Wasmannia auropunctata
AATAGAAAGACGTTGATAACACAATATTTTATTAATCGCGTGATCGCTCTGGGTGCTTCAGCGAGACTGAGACAAAAAAAAAACAAAAACCCCTTAGAAGGGGAAGCTCGAGCACCCTGTGCGTGTCCTCCCTGAGGCTTGCCGCTTGCGCCTCTCACGGCGAACAGGCAGTACTAGCAGGCGCGCGACTTTCGAACGAGTGAGACAACTTATTATTCTCAATACTTACACCGTTGGAGCACTCGTTCATAAATCTTAAACCTAAGAGATCACACAATCCCCGAAAACACTCGCGCGGTACAGCTTTCGTGAATATATCCGCCCTCTGACTTTCCGTA
>NW_012043504.1:0-411 GCF_000956235.1 Wasmannia auropunctata
TTAATCTTGCAGCCTCGCACGAAATCGAAGTTGAAGTCGCGCTCTGAACTTTCGCGGCGATGACAGTTCGCGTCGTGACACGTTGGATAAGTTTGGTTAGTATTGGGGTGTACGTAAGGTTATAATTCATCGAGGTTCTCTTCCACGTTATATCAGATGAGTATTATAATATCTATTTTTAATATTTAATATTTATTAATTTGCAATTCAAATATTGAGATATATTTTGTAAAAAATATGAAAATGATCTCACAAATTATCATGATTATCGTACGATATTAATCCTATAAGATACATAAAGATGTAGAGAAGAGTAAAGCACATTATACATTCTACTACTTTAAGAATTTTACTAAAAATAATCTTTTAGTAGAGTAGCGAATCGAGTAATTAAAATTGTAAATATTTTAG
>NW_012043505.1:0-723 GCF_000956235.1 Wasmannia auropunctata
TAATTATTAATCCGTGTCGATTAATTATTCGTCGATTGAAAACTCAGTCGAGGAAAGAAACACGCGCACTATTTACTGACACACGAGGCGTTCACTCGACGATAGCAAGCAGTCGACTGACTTTGTTGGTTACGTTTGCAGCGCTGTCGAAACGCGAACATGTGATTCTAAGGCTTTAACCGATACAAGTATTTGATTTATTTTGAATAATTTAAATGATTTATTTAATTAATTATTTTACTTTTATTAAAAGTAAGAAATACTTAATAAATACTTAATAAAATTGTACGCGAACCTTTGAGTGAACCTCTCCGCGCACACAACTATTTTATTTTTATTCGCCGGTTCGTGAACGGGAGCGGACAATAACGTACGCACCGCTGAGGTGAACAGAACTACAGTACTTTATTACTTGCTGAGATACAGATAAGGCGCGTTACAGAGCGTCGAGCGATACGTGCTCGCAGTACCTGATCGTCCGAAAATCTGGTGAGCGGGTCGCTGCTCCGGTTTTTCCGGCAGGAGCACCGCGGATCGGGAATCGGAACGATTGGCGGAACAGTCGCACGGTGCTAACTCGGCCAATTCGGCGCGAACGTGCCAGTGTGACGAGAGCACTTTTTGCCTGTTTACGCATTTTAATGAAAGGCACGTAACAGTCGGAGCACGGGCCGACCGAGGGAGAAACACGCGCGGAGCACGAGTCGGTCCCATGCCCGAACA
>NW_012043506.1:0-509 GCF_000956235.1 Wasmannia auropunctata
TTCCAACTTTATGACACTGGAAACCGCATCCCCGAGAAAAATTTTAGCAAGTCCGTGCATTCTGTCAAACTTTGCAATTTTTTCATGTATGATTGGCATTATCCGGTGTGCACTGTAGGTAGGTTGGCGATCGGGTTTTGCACATCGTGTATGTATGTGTGTATGTTTTACACACGCCCGCACTCACACAATGTGCAAAATCCGTTTGCCAACCTCCCTATAGTGCACATCGGATAATGCCAAACATACATGAGAAAAATGCAAGGGTTACTTCAAAATGCTGTAACTTTGTGAAAAAAAATCGTACACGGAAAAAAAATTGCTGTTGCCACAACCTAATAATTGTGATAATTTTCGCCCATCAATTTAGAAGAGTTATAGGAACTAAAATACTTTGGAAGTGATTTATATAGTTAACTGAACTCTCAGCCTCAATGTTGTGACGTGCAACTATATCATATATATCTCTCAATCATACTATTTGTTGTACAAACCATACTAGAGAGATA
>NW_012043507.1:0-1072 GCF_000956235.1 Wasmannia auropunctata
TGTTTCTTAATATCTCATGGATAATATTTCTCAAAATTCAAGAAAGTATTACTCTCGCAAGCAGTTGCTTTTGCTTCATAAGAATAAGAAAGGAAAGCCTTAGCCACCGTATGCGTTCTAAAATAGAATTAGAAACCTTGACCGAGATGATGCGTCAGAGTGAATCTAGTCTAAAAGTAGGACACCGCCATATATGGAAGCGTTGGTCTAGGCGATAGACCATTACCTTATATAGTTACATTTTGTTACTTTCACTCCGTATATGGTATGCGGGTCAACCTGCGCTAGTATGACTCACAGCGATAGAATAGAACAACTACCCCTTCTCTTATTGTAAAATGCTTATAAAAAAACCTCCTCTGATCGCTGTTGCAGATCAGAGAACGGATTCAAAGTAGAGAAGCTCAGATCCGAGCTCTGAATCTCAATAAAGTCGCTTGAAAATACTTTCAATTTCTATAAGTTATTACACTCCATTCCGACCAATCCCGAGGCTTCATCATTCGGACGTCCAGTAAATAGTCCTGAGGTTTTAACCTTCTTAACCGCCAGCGAAGGACCCACAAAACGACGCTCTGCAGGGAACGAACAGGAGTTCGCTTCACCAGGACGTCACAGAATTGAAAATTTTTGGTGGCAGCGGTGGGATACCAAAAAAGCATCAAGAGAATCAGCCGATTCTCTGGACACCAGAAGGATTACCAGCAGAAGAGAACTCAGTTGCAGTAGCTCCAGTGGCTCCAAGCCGTTCTGCACATCCTGTCTTTACATCGAGGAGAAGAGGAACTTCTGGAAGACTGCGGGGATAAGACTGGTCGAGTAAACGAGGCCTAATGGGGTTGCGCATAGCCGTACTTCTTCTTGCGATGCATTATATGTAAGTCAAAGAAAAATTTATTGTAAAAATGTCTATCGAAAACGGAGTCGACGCAATAGCTAGGCAAATAGGCGAAATAAATATCGACGGGAATAACGCCAACCGTCGAGCGGAAAACGGAAACGGCGCCGTATGCGAAATACATAAGTCTTAGAGATGCAGCCGAGACAATTCTTCCTTTCGATGGCAAAAACA
>NW_012043508.1:0-424 GCF_000956235.1 Wasmannia auropunctata
TAATAACAATAATATTATTTATTAAATAACTAATGTTTTCTAAATAAGTCGAGATTGTCTTTTAAATTGTTTCTTAATATCTCATGGATAATATTTCTCAAAATTCAAGAAAGTATTACTCTCGCAAGCAGTTGCTTTTGCTTCATAAGAATAAGAAAGGAAAGCCTTAGCCACCGTATGCGTTCTAAAATAGAATTAGAAACCTTGACCGAGATGATGCGTCAGAGTGAATCTAGTCTAAAAGTAGGACACCGCCATATATGGAAGCGTTGGTCTAGGCGATAGACCATTACCTTATATAGTTACATTTTGTTACTTTCACTCCGTATATGGTATGCGGGTCAACCTGCGCTAGTATGACTCACAGCGATAGAATAGAACAACTACCCCTTCTCTTATTGTAAAATGCTTATAAAAAAACCTC
>NW_012043509.1:0-598 GCF_000956235.1 Wasmannia auropunctata
GCGCAAACTCGAGGTCAAGTTTATAACAATGCGAGTACAAAATAGGCATCGTCATCGCGCTACCCGGCCGCGGCCGGATGCCTGACAAAAAGATCAGCCGGATGCCGCCCCACCAAACACCTGCGGGGTGATGACAGGCGCACTGCGCCCGCACTTCTCAAACCGTTATGTAAGCGATCGTTACCAGCGAGCGCGCGGTCGTAACGGTGCGCGCGCGCCCTTGCCACCCCAGTATACGCGCACCCAAGACCTGGCGCCCCGGTCGCCACGGCGGAATGGGGCCAATAGCGATAACACCCTACCGACGCTGGGGGTATAAAAGGCCGGGGACGAGAAGGCGAAGGATTTTTTTTGCCAGCCCAGTGAGTGAGTCACATCGCTCGACTGAGCTCCGCTCCGTCACTTATCCAGAGGAAACAGAGGTCGTGGTTGCGCTGCCTCTCCCGTGACATCACGGACCTCCGGTGAGAATTCCATCCTACATCGGACCGCTCGGCAAAATCGGGGTCATGATTTCGTGGCCTCGAGTCTAGTCATCTAGACACCGGACACGCAGAGGTTCGACTCCCGTCCTCCGTACCTACGCCGCGAAGACAGG
>NW_012043510.1:0-620 GCF_000956235.1 Wasmannia auropunctata
TTACGTCATACATTATCGCATTCTGCAACAGTGCACTCGTCACGGCCTCCGTATCTCAAAAATTCATCGCGTATTGCAATTCGCGCAATCCCCATGGCTTCGTGATTATATCGAACTAAATACGAAATTTCGAACATTAGCCACGAATGAATTTGAAAAAAATTTGTACAAATTAATGAATAACGCGATATTTGGCAAAACCATGGAGAATGTGCGCAATTACATCGATGTGCGGCTTTTAACAAAATAGGAAGGTAGATTTGATGCTGAGGCGATAATCGCGAAACCGAATTTTCACAGTCGTAGCGTCTTTTCGGAGAATCTGGTTGCAATAGAAAAGCGCAAACTCGAGGTCAAGTTTATAACAATGCGAGTACAAAATAGGCATCGTCATCGCGCTACCCGGCCGCGGCCGGATGCCTGACAAAAAGATCAGCCGGATGCCGCCCCACCAAACACCTGCGGGGTGATGACAGGCGCACTGCGCCCGCACTTCTCAAACCGTTATGTAAGCGATCGTTACCAGCGAGCGCGCGGTCGTAACGGTGCGCGCGCGCCCTTGCCACCCCAGTATACGCGCACCCAAGACCTGGCGCCCCGGTCGCCACGGCGGAATGGGG
>NW_012043511.1:0-555 GCF_000956235.1 Wasmannia auropunctata
GTTCATGTTCGTCGAACGTGGTATACGCGGCGGTCTGAGTCAATGTTCCAAGAGATACGCGCGAGCCAACAATAAGTACATGCAGTCACACGATCCATCGAAACCGTCGTCGTATTTAATGTATTTCGATGTAAACAATTTATACGGCTGGGCAATGTGTCAACCATTACCGTACAGAGATTTTCAATGGGTCAACGACGTAACAAATTTTAATGTTATGGATGTTGCATTAGATTCCCCAATAGGCTACATTCTAGAAGTAGATTTGGAATATATGCAGAATCTTCACGACGCGCACACTGACCTACCGTTCTGTCCGACGCGCGATAAGCCGCCCGGCAAGCGGCAGGACAAGCTCCTCGCAACCGTATACGAAGCGTTACGTCATACATTATCGCACTCTGCAACAGTGCACTCGTCACGGCCTCCGTATCGCAAAGATTCATCGCGTATTGCAATTCGCGCAATCTCCTTGGCTTCGTGATTATATCGAACTAAATACGAAATTTCGAACATTAGCCACGAATGAATTTGAAAAAAATTTGTACAAATTAA
>NW_012043512.1:0-487 GCF_000956235.1 Wasmannia auropunctata
CTTAGTNTAAAAATTGCGATTTAACGATTCATATAAATTTCTTAGTTCCAGTCTCGACAAATTGGCGTCAAATCTTAGCAAAGAGAAACTAAAATATTGCAACGCGAATACTGTAATTTGTCCGCAGAAAATTTCAATCTTCTCACAAGAAAAGGTGTATTTCCATACGAATACATTGACTGTGTCGAAAAATTGAATAATAAATGTTTACCACCGCGCGAATCGTTCTACAGTTCATTGACAGGCGACACCGTATCCGAGAGCGATTACGCGCACGCATGCACGGTGTGGCGGCGATTCTCAAGCCAAACGCTCGGCGAGTACAGCGATTTGTATTTAAAAACAGACGTTTTGTTGTTGGCAGATATCTTTGAAAATTTTCGCGATAGTTGCGTCGAAAGTTATGGACTTGACCCTGCATACTATTATACTCTACCCGGATTTACGTGGGACGCGATGTTAAAACATACGCGAATCAATTTTGAAT
>NW_012043513.1:0-326 GCF_000956235.1 Wasmannia auropunctata
ATCAACATTGAAATTTTATGAAAAAAAGCGAAGAAAAAGACAGCCACAACAACAGCGACGAAATTATAAATTATAGACGAAAGGGGACAAGATTGAAATTTTGCGATGAAGACGACGACGACGACGACGACGACGACGTATCTGAATAACATAAAATCGGGCAAGAAAATGCATACACTTTATGCGCTTATGCATCAAATGCACTTATGGACATCGCTATTACAGCATTGTGATTGGAAAAATATAGATTTTTTCACAAAATAGGCATTTAACGATAATATCCATATAATTAAAAGATATAATAATTTATTCCTACAGAAACGTTA
>NW_012043514.1:0-430 GCF_000956235.1 Wasmannia auropunctata
AATTATATAATTTCTTATAAAATATAAAAATATATACATGTATATTTATATTTACATTTTTTATATAATGCAATTTTTATTTTTTTAGAAAAATTATTTAATTTTTTGTTTCTATCCGGCATATGAAAAAGGCCCAAATAATGATCGGATTTGGTATGCCGAATCCGGCACACCTCATCAATATCTGTATTCGGGCCTAATCCGGCGCAAGCTAAATCTGGCATACCGGACCAAATTTCTACTCGGGTATAACATCCAAATAATAATGTCAAGTACACGCAATTTATTTATGATGTACAGGGACAAATGATACGTACATATAGAATGTTACTGTAATTTANACATTTATCATCAAGTTAAGCGTACGTTGAAAATATTCTAAATGGGATTCCGCGAATTCCGCAGTGCACAAGTGCATAGGTTAATATCT
>NW_012043515.1:0-461 GCF_000956235.1 Wasmannia auropunctata
TTCAGATCATCATATGGATAAAATTCAGAGTTTAAATATAGTTTTATATTGGTTAGTTTGCATTGATCAAAGAAAGTTTTATTTGCTTTCATGACATTTTTTTACCAGTTTGCATAGCAAAGATAACATATCGCGGTTTTTCTAGCTGAGGCGTAGTCTTGACAGCCCAGGAATGTTTTGTCGTGGCAGGCAATAGCGGGTACTCGTACAAATCCCATGAACGGAAAGTCATATTCAGATATCGTCCGCTTTCCAAAGCTCGCAGCATGGATAGTTTATTGACTTCGTTCAACGTAACGTGCGGCATTCGCCACTGTATTTTGAATAACTCAAGTTTCGGTTCCGTTGCAGGATCTCCTGTGAGACAATTATTGTCGTTGCGCGCTCGTATCAAAATCAATTCGTGACGAGCATTAACAACCACACGTGTGTAATCCTCACAAAAACCAACAGGATCCAGA
>NW_012043516.1:0-1239 GCF_000956235.1 Wasmannia auropunctata
CGTCGCATATCATACTATTAATGATCGTATTGATAGAAGGCATGAAAGTAAGTATTTACTGATTATGCATATATAATTTTGACATTTTTATGTTTGATTTATCTTTATCTTTTCCAATAATTTGTAGTTAGATGCTTTGGAGATGGCCGAGGCGTTGCCTGAAATTCAAGAAAATCAGTCAGTTAGATCGGCATAGCCATCCGTATCCGTAAGTTACATCAATGTCGTGGGACATTATCTCCTGATTTTATTTAGATAAGAAGGAAAAGTGTTATCAGCGCTATTGGGTCGTACTATCTTTAGTTAACATTAATAAACAATAAAGTTTGATTAATGTAATAAAGCGCTGATAGCATGCTTCTCGAGCATGTCTTCTCTCTCTCTCTCTCTATCTCTATCTCTCTTTCATTCCTTCTCTTTCCTACTGATTTGTATACTCATTTACTAATTAATTCATTTCTTCCTATCGCTACTCACACTTGTCCGTTGCCTTATACATACATAACTAATTTAATTATTTGTTATTCTTACATATAATTATTTTATGTCCAAACAGATCAATATTTCCACTGCGGCTTCAACTATTGAATCTATGACGAGTACTGTGACAAGTACAAGACCTTCGTTGGCTTGTTCTACTACTTCTTCTGATGCAATTTCTGTAAGTTGCACATTTATTCTATAATTTATCGCTGTATCTCTCTCTCTCTCTCTCTCTTTCTCTCTCTCTATCGCTCGCTCGCTCACGCACGCACGCACGCACGCACGCACGCACGCACGCACGCACGCACGCACGCACGCACGCACGCACGCACGCACGCACGCACGCACGCACGCACGCACGCACGCACGCACGCACGCACGCACGCACGCACGCGCGCACGCACGCGCGCACGCACGCACGCACGCACGCACACACGCACACGCACACACATACAAAACTTTATAATAAATAATGAAAATTTTTTAAAACACTTGTTATTAATTATTTATAACGAAAATTGCGCAATGATTAATATTTTTGTTTACAAAAAAAAAATTAATTATAATATAATTAATTAGAAAATATGTTTACATAAAAAAAATTTTTTGACACTGCAGAGACGCGAACTTGCATGGAACTCTCGTCGGCCGCGAAGAAAAAGAACACCGCGCGCCTCAATCTGTTCTGCTACGCCGCTTTCCTGCTTACCGATTCACGGTTCGAGTACTTACCGCACAGTTGATCGAACAACCAAC
>NW_012043517.1:0-662 GCF_000956235.1 Wasmannia auropunctata
TTTTTAAACTTTTTCAATTTTATTTTCTTGTTTTACTTTTCAAGTTGGAAATAAGCAGTATGGATCATTATAAGCATCTATATGCTAGCTAGACTTGATCAATCGTCAAATCAGAATAAATTCTCGCCTGACTGATAATAGATGCATATATTCTTTGCTCAATTAAAATAAAACTGCTTTATCGTGATAAAATATCATAGGATTTTACTTTAGGAGATTAAGATCAATTTACTCGTTTAAAAATAATAGCGAAAATAATGGTATAACTGTCGATCATACTGAAAACCCTTGCATATAAAATGAATTAATATGAAAGCATTCGCTCTGCTTGCTCAGTTATTTCTTCTAAAAAAATAAAAAAACAATTAATAATCTATGTTTGTGCGAGTGTGTGTGTGTGTGTGTGAGTGTGTGAGTGTGTGAGTGTGTGAGTGTGAGTGTGTGAGTGTGTGAGTGTGTGAGTGTGTGAGTGTGTGAGTGTGTGAGTGTGTGAGTGTGTGAGTGTGTGAGTGTGTGAGTGTGTGAGTGTGTGAGTGTGTGAGTGTGTGTGTGTGTGTGTGTGTGAGTGTGTGAGTGTGTGAGTGAGTGTGTGTGTGTGTGTGTGAGTGTGTGAGTGAGTGTGTGTGTGTGTGTGTGTGTGTGTGTGTGTGTGTGTGTGTGTA
>NW_012043518.1:0-405 GCF_000956235.1 Wasmannia auropunctata
GACGGTTGCGCAGTTTCGTCTCCGCTCGTAACGGTCTCGCACGCTTCCGCACTCGCAGAATAAGTACACGGAAGAAGAATTAAACGAGAACTTTATTAATCGATGCAACCGTAAAGCTCAAGCTGTCAAACGTAAAGCGTAAACCAAAAACCAAACGCCAGCCGGCAGGAACGATCTTCAACTTCTTTAGGGAAATCAATATATTGATTTCCCTGTCAGCTGTGCAATACCGGGAGGGCACACAACAATATCTTCCAAATATTTAGAAGAAATCATTTGCTTAATTTTCAAAATCCGTCCAGATATCTGAAAGATATCTCAAATTATTGTATAAAATATCTTTAAAACCTAAAAATCTAGATATATGCTAACTGAACTAGATTGTAAAATTAAAACAAATTTTGG
>NW_012043519.1:0-767 GCF_000956235.1 Wasmannia auropunctata
TCTCGCCCCGGCAGCTCTCGGCGATGTCCCCGGGCCCTGGGGAAATCGCCGGCCGTATTGCCCTTCGCGGGCCTCAGCCATAGTGCCCGCCGTCCCGGTCGCGCCCCTGACGGCTCGGGTATCCTTGCGCGTGTTCCCGCGCTCGGTCACCTGCTCGCCGCGTGCCCGGTGCGTGTCCCCTTTGCTCCGGCGCCCGATCGCCCGTACTCCAACTCCCTGCTGCTGTCATTGGCCTTGAGTCCTTTCCGCTGACGCTCCGTGGGTCCGGTGAGGTGCCGCGATACATAGAAGAGGTTCAACAAAAATTAATATAAAGCACGCGTATAAATTCGGGCCTCCCGGAGATCTCGGTCTCGCTCTCGCGACGCGGCTGTCGGTCCGGCAAAAAGAGGGCGCGAACCCGCGCCTTGTGACGGCGGCGGGACGCTGCTCCGCTGCAGCGGACTGCGGCGTCACAATATATATTGTTACGCCCGGGGCGATGTATCTCGCGATCACGCACTCGCCCGCGTAACGTTCGCACTTCCGCACCCGCGTTCGCGCACGCGCACCGGAAGGTCGCGAAGAAATAAGAAGGAACACCAATTAGAAACACAAGGAACACGCTTTATTATAATGACTGTGAACAAACAACGCAGCGAATAGACAGAACAGAGCTCAGCACGTCCGAACGAATCGACGGCTCGTCTCCAAATCTGGATATGTCGTCCCGTTTTGACAGACGACAACGCGTCGTCAGGGAAACATCTGACAGCTGGACCGGCGTC
>NW_012043520.1:0-396 GCF_000956235.1 Wasmannia auropunctata
GCCCGGGGGTGCGCAACACAGCGGCGCAGTCGGCCGCGACCAATCACGGCGCCGCGGAGGTCCCGCCGTGGCACGGGCGCGATCAAGTAGATTCTTCAGGCGGGCGCTTCGCGCCCGCGCGAGGTCGCCCTATATCCGGGACGTGGCGGCGTGGAATCAGATGGGCGCGTCCTTCGCCCTTGAATTCCGGGACGAGTTGGCTATCTCGCCCCGGCAGCTCTCGGCGATGTCCCCGGGCCCTGGGGAAATCGCCGGCCGTATTGCCCTTCGCGGGCCTCAGCCACAGTGCCCGCCGTCCCGGTCGCGCCCCTGACGGCTCGGGTATCCTTGCGCGTGTTCCCGCGCTCGGTCACCTGCTCGCCGCGTGCCCGGTGCGTGTCCCCTTTACTCCGACGT
>NW_012043521.1:0-401 GCF_000956235.1 Wasmannia auropunctata
TACGGATTAACAGAAAGATTGGATGGTTGATTTCAAAAAGAGACAAGGCTGACATTAATAGAATCTCTCCGATTGGGTATTCGTGTGATATGACAACTTCTGACAATAAATGTAAATTTTCTCTATCTCTTACAAATTCTACAGGATCACACGATATCATATCGTCACAGAGTGAACATCATATAGTACATATTACTCCTGATGAATTCAAATTAGAATCACCAATAGATTCATTACATTCAAAATGGTTTGTAAATCTCAGTGGAGCAACTCTGCCTCCTGAAGTGCAATCTCTGTTACAACTAGGAGAAAAATTTGGACTGCCTCTTACCAATAGCAATAAAGAAACAACTATTTTTGAATTTATCAAGCATATTGAGAAAAATGTATTACAATATCCA
>NW_012043522.1:0-373 GCF_000956235.1 Wasmannia auropunctata
TCTTTTTCAGTACAGTTCTGTTAGGAAGTTGAAAGCTTTAACTCTAGCACATGCTAACAATATTCTGCGACTTGAGATAAAAGATGCCTATAAACAATTACATCACACCAGAATAGACTTTTATAAGATAGTCACAAAAATCTCTCAAATGTTACCTACGAATATTGGAGATATGTTCTTCAACTTTCAAGAGAGAAAAGTACATATATTATATTGCAACGAAAGGGTACGGATTAACAGAAAGATTGGATGGTTGATTTCAAAAAGAGACAAGGCTGACATTAATAGAATCTCTCCGATTGGGTATTCGTGTGATATGACAACTTCTGACAATAAATGTAAATTTTCTCTATCTCTTACAAATTCTACAGGA
>NW_012043523.1:0-539 GCF_000956235.1 Wasmannia auropunctata
TTAATGTATTGGGAATTGAAAATCCAGTTTTTATATTGCAACTCTTAGCAATCCTTAGGAACTTTTCTGATATACCATTAATATACGGAAAAATGAACATTTTTTTGATAGCGTTGTTAGTTCTTGAGTCTTGTTTTTTACTATTGAATAGAGATTTTAATCTGGACTTAATGGTATTAAAAATAAATGGTAATGGAAAACAATTATTCAATAAAATATGTATAATATCCCTCAAATTCTTTTCGTGATAGCATGGATTTGAGAGTAGTATGACTTTGTCAACCAAACCAAAAATGACGCCTTTTTTATGGGTGAGAGGATGATGTGAGTGAAAATTGATAAATCATAAGATAAATCTTTTTCAGTACAGTTCTGTTAGGAAGTTGAAAGCTTTAACTCTAGCACATGCTAACAGTATTCTGCGACTTGAGATAAAAGATGCCTATAAACAATTACATCACACCAGAATAGACTTTGATAAGATAGTCACAAAAATCTCTCAAATGTTACCTACGAATATTGGAGATATGTTCTTCAAA
>NW_012043524.1:0-463 GCF_000956235.1 Wasmannia auropunctata
TGAATGGGTTTAAAAACGAAGAGGAAAAGGAGCAAGCGAATACTTCCGGTAGCTAAACGCGGAGGTATCCTACCACTCTTGCCATTGTTGGGCGTCGTCGGTTCGTTGGTCGGCGGGGCGGCTGGAGTCGCGAAGGCCGTGAGCGATAACAAAGCGCAGCGTCAGCTGGAAGAATTGAAACGTCACAATCGCGTCATGGAAGGTCAGGGAGTTTATCTCGCTCCATATAAGCGCGGTCGAGGCGTCTCGATGCGGAAAAAAAAACTCCAAAAAAAAACGTTAAATTCCAACAGATGCAACTACCAACATACAACTGCAACAATTGGCTGAACGTATGCATATTCCATATTTCAGAGGTATTTTCATGCGAACCACTTTACCGACGGGAGGAGTACGTCAAAATGAGAGCGGTATCGTGAATTTGGACAATGCTGAGGGACTCGGTACTCATTGGGTGGCATAC
>NW_012043525.1:0-595 GCF_000956235.1 Wasmannia auropunctata
TCAATCATAAGATTGATTTATCACTATTATAAATGGCTGCCGAATAAATCAATCTTATGATTGGCCATTCGACGCCATTTTTAATATTTTCTAGTACTTTTGCGAAACTGCCATAAGCCGGTCGCGCTTCTCTGATAATCTAGGACTCTAGCTCCACCCAAAGCAGGGCCGTTATACACACTCTCGACCGGTATGAAGCCAGTTGTCGGACTAACGATTTTAATAATTTCAAATACGCCATTCGATTGCTAGTCGTTTGCTAATTTTTGCATCTATTTTTATTTTGTTTGCATAATAATTATTTTGGGTAAAAAATCGAAAATAAATGTGGACAAGTGTAACGGGTGTAACCGCCATTTGAAACTTTTATCTCATAATTTTATAAATATTTCGGTGCTAAAACGTTTGCTAGTCATTTGCTAGATCCGTATATACAAGTATTTTTTCATTTTATCAATAAATTGTCTCAAAATTTTATTAATAGCTTTCAATAATCTAGTAACTTTAGTTTGGTTATTTTAGGCAACTCGATGCGCATGCGCTGTTCTTGTTTGCGCCAGTTACTAGATTATTGAAAGCTATTAGTAAATAAAAT
>NW_012043526.1:0-553 GCF_000956235.1 Wasmannia auropunctata
TTAGATTTTATAATGTAAAAAATAGACGTAAATTCGGTCAATTTGACGTCAAATTGATATTATTTTGACTTTTCTGTTCTTTGGGTCGATTCGATGTCGATTCGACGTCTTTTCGACCAATTATTTCTCACTGGGTATATATGCATAATTAACTTTTAATTTTAGACTAATTTTGGGTTTTGGACATTGGTAACTTGGAAACAAGTATTTCTTGATGTCAAAACAATTTGATCGAAATGGCCTGATTTTCGATGTCAATTTCGATTCGATGAGTTTTCGATGACATCGACATCGAAACGACGTCGATTCGAGATCAGCCTTCTCACTGGGTATCTAGATGCTTCGTCCTCACAAAATTATCGCGACGTGGAGATGTAGTGGTAAGTATAACATGTACCTAGATACTTGCCCATTGAGATGTAAAAGTAATTTTAACTTGTGTTTGAATGCTAGCACATTTAATTTTTATCTTTCTCGGGTACGAACATCTCTGACTACATTTTGAGTTTTAGTGTCAGTCCATCATGTTCCATCCATTCAGACGGAGCCCTGC
>NW_012043527.1:0-454 GCF_000956235.1 Wasmannia auropunctata
AAAAAGTAGCTTTCTCAGGCGAATCTAAATTTAATCTTTTTGGAAGCGATGGCAGACAACATGTACGACGTCCTACGGGTACCAGAAATGACGTTCGGTACCAAATTCCTACTGTAAAGCACGGTGGAGGAAGCGTGATTTTTGTGATTCTTGGCAAACTGTAATCGGGCTTTCTTATTCTTTTTACTGTGTTTGGAGTTTGATAAAGGAAAATTATCTAAATCAATTTCATAGTTCGGCATTAAAATTTTGTACCGCTCTAGTTATATCTCACGTTCTCGCATCGCGAATTATTTCAGCGTGTAAAACATGTTATTCTCTATTATTTCGTTACGGTGCCGAGACCTTGACATTCCTTGTTGTTTTTCGCTGCCGATCAGCTGCCGATCAGCTGATTCGCACTCAAGTAAGCATACGTCACTGCCTCCCCTTTTCACCCCTACACAGGTGAATT
>NW_012043528.1:0-652 GCF_000956235.1 Wasmannia auropunctata
TGTGTTTCTTTCTTCGTGTGATTTTTCAGTGGACGGATAATTAATCGTTAGTGATTGTAAAGTACATAATAGTACGGATATTAAGTAAATATATTAGAAGATTTCTCGTAATTTCTTCAAGTGCATAATTTGTATGTGAATTAAGTGTGAAATATTGAAGTGACACGGTTTGTAAAAAAAAAAAGAATTATATAATTATTTGATCTGTGTCAGTGATAACTTGTGACGTTTGCATTAAAACTATTGAAAATTTATTAAAATAAACACTCATTACGTGGAAATTACATGGGAATTAATCCATCTTTTTCGAAAAGTCGACAAATCTTTCAAAAGGTAAGATATTGCGTGCGTGCGTGCGTGCGTGCGTGCGTGCGTGTGTGTATGAAAAAGAGAGAGAGAGAGAGAGAGAATGTAAACGCATGTTTATGCGCGCGTGTAATCAGCTGATCGTCGCAACGGTCCCGCGTACCGCCTGCCGGCGGACAGTAAGTTGCGCCGCCCCTGTGTACCATTCGTACGCGGCCCGTAATTTGCTAACTATTTCTCGTTATAATTTGAAAACTAAGCTTCGGACAAAATTTTTGTAAAGGAAAAATCGTCTTAGAATTGAGTCAAGAATACGTCTTTTCAAGGACGAAGGGTTGTTCTGAAT
>NW_012043529.1:0-351 GCF_000956235.1 Wasmannia auropunctata
CGCGCGCGCTTCATTTTATTATAGTGCACCGAAAATCAAAGAATAAAGATATAATGCTAAACGCAAATTCTTCTGATTACTAATATAAATTTAATACTTTTAAGGCTTTGTTCCTTATAAAATAAATTGCAATAATGTTCACGAAACGTTTCGTCATATACGCCGATAAAATAAACTGTAACAATATGTTCACGAAACGTTCAACAAAACGCGGACATAACCCGTAAATCACGTAAATCTTTTCTAAACATGTAATGTATATAAATAAAATAGAAAAAATATTTATGCGTGAGAAAATAACGTAATAACTTCGTATAGCATAAACTGAGTCGACAAGGCACACAGGGGATA
>NW_012043530.1:0-606 GCF_000956235.1 Wasmannia auropunctata
ATAAAAATTACGTTACGTTATCCTACTTAAGTCACATATGTATGCCGATCTATTTGTATACAAAATTTAATATTGAATTTGATATGGATTGTTCTTAATAAGTGATCCCAAGTTATAATCCCTCAAGTTACATTTATTTTCAAAGGAGGTATTAAAGTTTCAAATTGCGCTAATTACAAAGAGAATCTCGTTATCTTGAAAATGAATTGTTATACTATTTTTTAAAAATAACATTCAAGTGGGCTAGTATCTCTAATAAAACAATAAAACCCAAGTGAAACGTATTTTTGAACCATTCAAGACTCTCGCGCGCGCGCGCTTCATTTTATTATAGTGCACCGAAAATCAAAGAATAAAGATATAATGCTAAACGCAAATTCTTCTGATTACTAATATAAATTTAATACTTTTAAGGCTTTGTTCCTTATAAAATAAATTGCAATAATGTTCACGAAACGTTTCGTCATATACGCCGATAAAATAAACTGTAACAATATGTTCACGAAACGTTCAACAAAACGCGGACATAACCCGTAATCATGTAAATCTTTTCTAAACATGTAATGTATATAAATAAAATAGAAATAATATTTATGTGTGAGAAAA
>NW_012043531.1:0-308 GCF_000956235.1 Wasmannia auropunctata
TTATTTACTCATATATATTTTTCTCCCCCTTTTTTTTTGCTGTGTATTTTGTTTTTTGCGGTAATATATAATTTTTAGATACATAGTGTTACTTCATGTGTGCGACCTATTTGTTCCTATCCCTTAGATCTAGTTTATGGCGCAATTTACACGTCGCGCGTTACAATATTTTTTGATTTAATTAAGTTTCTCTGAATAATTTTAATCTGTTCGCGTGCACCACGGTTAGTTTACGCTTTACTCGTATTTTATAATATACATCGGAGATTTTTTCTACGACGCGATACGGGCCCACCCCGGGTGGCTTT
>NW_012043532.1:0-571 GCF_000956235.1 Wasmannia auropunctata
TTTTGCGGGTGAGCTGCCTATCGAAGAGTTAGCAGCCCCGTTCGCGGGTGAGCCTGCCGTTCGAGAATTTGGCGGCTCGCGAGTTTTTTCGCGAGTATTTTCGCGACGCGCTAGTGCTACCGGCTGGTGCGGAGTCAGACGAGTCCGAGGGCGAGGCCTGGAGCTTTGATGTGCCTGAGATGGACGCGGACCTTCTAGCTGGTCCGTCCAGCTCCGGAGATGCCTACTTCTGGTCGGATGACGATTATGTGTGTCCCATCGCACAGTTTCCTTCTCCGGGGGAGAACGAGGAAACCTTCTCCGGCGTTTCCCTAGGGTCGCGGGAGGACGATGGAGGGGACCATATCCCGAATTTTCATTCGGCGGGGACCGAGAACGCGAGTTCCACGGATCCCGTGTACAATATATCGTTTTTGTTCGAGGAGTCCGACGCCTATGGTAAGTGCCTATTTTTCTAGGTATCCTAGGCGTTTAGTTTTAATAATTTTGCCTAATGCCTCTTCCCCTTTTAATTTGTGTTGCAGATTGCTAGGAGGAGTCCGACTACGGTCGCGAACCTCAACGCATTATT
>NW_012043533.1:0-383 GCF_000956235.1 Wasmannia auropunctata
ATAACTCATCAACCGTTAATACTAGAGCTTTGTGTATTTAGAACTTTTGTTAGAACTCTTGGGGTGCTACCCAGAACTGTCGACAGAACTGCCGGAACTGTAAAAATTTTTTCGCCCTCGGGACTTCGAAATTTTTCGAACCGTGGAACGAAAAATCGCGATATCTTTTTTGATATTAATTTCACGGCTTCGAGTGATAAGAACTATTGTTAGAACTCTTGGGATGCTATTCAGAACTGTCGATAGAACTGCCGGAACTGTTTAAAATTTTTTTATTTGTCGTTTACGTGTTAGTCGTTTTTCTAAAAAAAAAAAATCGTTCAGATTTATGCAGTTTGTTATCGCGACTGTAAAGCTTTTTAATTGTGTGTGTGTTTGTATGT
>NW_012043534.1:0-396 GCF_000956235.1 Wasmannia auropunctata
TAGTCTTTCTCGGGTACGAACATCTCTGACTACATTTTGAGTTTTAGTGTCAGTCCATCATGCATCGACTACGTTTAACTGAGTGCATGCCAACGTTGGCAATACTTCTCCGCGAACGCGAAATTGGTAACAAAACAATTTTACGGGACCACAACAGATTTGACGAAGATTTATACTGTTACGAACATAATGGGCGGAAATCAGATTGCGTATATACGACACGGATTTGGGAGTGTCTTATGTTGGGTGTTGATGAAAGGGATGATGTGTGGATGGCTGGTATACATCAGAGGATTCTGGCTGAGGAGCGTCGACAATTCCTGGTAAGTACGAAAGCAATTACTCTCAGATAACATCAACGTTTTTACTATCGGGTAAAGACAATGTTTTTTTTAA
>NW_012043535.1:0-481 GCF_000956235.1 Wasmannia auropunctata
AGATGTAGTGGTAAGTATAACATGTACCTAGATACTTGCACATTGAAATGTAGAAGTAATTTTTAACTTGTGTCTGAATGCTAGCGCATTTGATTTTTATCTTTCTCGGGTACGAACATCTCTGACTACATTTTGAGTTTTAGTGTCAGTTCAACATGCATCGACTACGTTTAACTGAGTGCATGCCAACGTTGGCAATACTTCTCCGCGAACGCGAAATTGGTAACAAAACAATTTTACGGGACCACAACAGATTTGACGAAGATTTATACTGTTACGAACATAATGGACGGAAATCAGATTGCGTATATACGACACGGATTTGGGAGTGTCTTATGTTGGATGCTGATGAGAGGGATGATGTGTGGATGGCTGGTATACATCAGAGGATTCTGGCTGAGGAGCGTCGACAATTCCTGGTAAGTACGAAAGCAATTACTCTCAGATAACATCAACGTTTTTACTATCGGGTAAAGACAAA
>NW_012043536.1:0-373 GCF_000956235.1 Wasmannia auropunctata
AGAGGATACGAACTATTGCTTGTGGAGCGAGAAGATCGAAGGAATACTAAGAGCGAAAAAACTCTGGAAAAAGGCAATTGGCGTGAAACCGCCGGAGAAGCCCGAGGAAGGTGTATAAGATTACGCGGCCAAATTCAAGCTTTGGAATGATTGGGACGACGACAATTATGCTGCACGCGCCATAATATTTAATACGATGAGCAAAGATCAGTTGTTAAAATACAGTCATGAAAAGAATGCTGGTAAATTATGGAATTTGATCAAAAATAATATGGCGGCAGAAACTGAGCAAATGAAAGCAAGAACGTTAAGCGAACTATCGACCCTTCGAATGAATAGAGAGGAGAGTGCCGACGCATATGTGAATAGAGCG
>NW_012043537.1:0-942 GCF_000956235.1 Wasmannia auropunctata
GAAAAAAATCGTACAACGACTAAAAAAAAAGCAAATTAAAGATAAAGATTCACTCTTTCAAAACGCTGTAAACTGCATTTGCATGCGTAATTTTTATTCGCGCCGTGGAACTTGTCAAAGTTCGTAAAAAATTTTGAGATTCGTCGGGTCTCTCTTTCTATCCGTGTAATTCCATGAAACATCAGTAGGATCGTTTTCTCAAGTACCGATTTGGAAAGTAGAGATTTCAAGCTGTAAAATGCTTTTTTGAACATCTCGATACGATCATTTTTGACGAAGTTACATTCTCTTGAATTTTGCCTATTTTTGGAGGGTAGAGTAAGTGATGCTTTAATTTTGTTGAGAAGTGTATATTTTTGTCTTTTAGTTCTTTCCTTTAGATCTCATTATATCCCTAGAAGGATGACCAATCAGAAGCAACATGAGAAAAGAGGAGAGTGGCGTATCTTGGTCAAGAAGTAGATTCAGGACGTAGAGGAAGATCGCGAACTCACTTCTTGCTCGCTTGTGGAGAATGTTAACACGATCCAAAGCCCTGCTGTAAACTTTTGTGTTAAATATACGTTTTTGATTATTCATAAACATAAGTGTGTTAAACGAGATAGTTCCACCATCTTCCACAAATTGGTAGCAGAGCGTGGTTGATGCGAAAGTGAGATTTGAGGCTATCAAGTACGAAGAATTTTGTGTCCGTGGAGGAGAGCTGAGGAAAAGACAAAGATCCAAGATGGCAGAGAATTGGAAACTCGCTAACATAGAACCGTTAGAGGATACGAACTATTTCTTGTGGAGCGAGAAGATCGAAGGAATACTAAGAGCGAAAAAACTCTGGAAATAGGCAATTGGCGTGAAACCGCCGGAGAAGCCCGAGGAAGATGTACAAGATTACGCGGCCAAATTCAAGCTTTGGAACGAATGGGACGACGACAATTATGCTGCACG
>NW_012043538.1:0-362 GCF_000956235.1 Wasmannia auropunctata
AACAATTACAAATCAAATTTTTGCGCGTAGCTATATAAACTTAGCTCTCTGTGCTAAATGTATGCATGATGAGACATTTAGGTACGCATGCCATCTTTTTAGCTGCCTGTACTAATATATATATGCAGCTTTTAATTTCAGTTAATAAATTTTTTTGTCACAGTGAATGTTTTTTATCTGTATAATAGCCAGAACTTAGCAATGACACTAAGGCGATAACTCTTATAGCTAAGTTTGATTCAGCTATTGAAATTTAGCTACTATAATTATTAAGTCATTTTTTTGCGTGTATGTACAAGGCATTTAATTATCGTATAACTTCGTATAATGTATGACTGAGTCGACAAGGCACACAGGGGATA
>NW_012043539.1:0-457 GCF_000956235.1 Wasmannia auropunctata
ATAGAGAGAATAAGAGTAGCTTGCGCAAATATACCGCGAGCTGTCTTACTCAAAACGGTCATGCACTTCGAAAATATATTGGAATTATGTATTCAAGCCAATGGAGATAATTTTGAACAATTCCTTTGATAAAGATCTTGCCTTGATTGGTTGGATCATGTCCAGATCTTACCTTCACTGATTGGATCATGTCCAGATCTTGCCTTGACCGGTTGGATCATGTCCAGATCTTACCTTCACTGGTTGGATCATGTCCAGATCTTGCCTTGACTGGCTGGATTATGTCCAGATCTTACCTTCACTGGTTGGATCATGTCCAGACCTTGCCTTGACCGGTTGGATCATGTCCAGATCTTGCCTTGACTGGCTGGATCATGTCCAGATCTTGCCTTTACTGGCTGGATCATACTCGGATCTTACCTTCACGTGGTTGGATCATGTCCAGATCTTGCCTTGA
>NW_012043540.1:0-624 GCF_000956235.1 Wasmannia auropunctata
AATTTCTTCTATTATGTTATGTTTTCATATGAATCGACGTTCAAAAATAATGGTGAATTGAATAGACATAATTGCCATTATTGGCCGGATGTTAACCCACATTGGCATAGACAAGAAGATAATCAATATCACTGAAGTGTAAATGTTTGGTGTGATATTATAATTGGTTTCTTGATTGGTCCTTATTTTTTTGAAGGAAATGTTAATAGTATAAATTTTTTGGAACTTCTCAGGGATCATTTACCACAATTGCTTGAAGACGTTGATTTTCATACACGTTAAAGATTGTGGATACAAATGGACGGAGCGCCACCTCATTATGCGGCAATAGTGAGAGCTTATCTAGATCAAAAATACAATAGCAGATGAATTGGGCGACGAGGGGCCATCGCGTGGCCTCCACGATCACCTGATCTGACTTCACTTGATTTTTATTTATGAGGGTATATTAAAAATGTGGTTTATGAGCATGCGCCTACAACTAGAGAAGATATGATAGAACGAATAAGAGTAGCTTGCGCAAATATACCGCGAGCTGTCTTACTCAAAACGGTCATGCACTTCGAAAATAGATTGGAATTATGTATTCAAGCCAATGGAGATAATTTTGAACAATTCCTTTGA
>NW_012043541.1:0-448 GCF_000956235.1 Wasmannia auropunctata
TAAGGGCACCCCGCAATCGCGCGCGCAATGTATCATGCCTGAGCGCGCGAATTTCAGACGCCGTAATAGGATAACTTTAATCGGTTATAATTTGAAAAGTATTATAGCCTCGACATGTTCATATTATAAGAATTTTCGTCTTAGAATGCTCTCTACAATCTGCCAGTGAAAGGACATACGACCTTTCTGGGACACCCTGTCCCAGATATGAAGAAATAAAAACAAGATTGTGGCGATTGCATCGCACAGCCTCAAATAAATTAAATATAAAAAATGAAAGTTAACGTAAAAGAGATCGTTACAAAATTGACTTTTTTAAAAAAAGTAAAAAAGGGTGCCAAGTGTTAGCGTGCTCCTCGAACAAAATTTGATGTTTATGAACTCCTTTTCAAACAAAAAACAGTTGTACAAAATTAAACAATAAAACCTAAGCGGTACATCTATTATT
>NW_012043542.1:0-500 GCF_000956235.1 Wasmannia auropunctata
CAAAGCTAATTACAATTAAAATTGGAGCGAAAGTTATGATAAGACGTAATATTGATGCTAGTTTGGGTCTTGTAAATGGTACAATTGCTACAGTTATTTCAGTTGTACAGGATCCAGGTACTGATTATGTTCAAAACTCATCATTAAACCTGCGCGATTACTGGGAAAAATGAGCGTTCCCAGCGACCTTTTCTTTGGACCAGATGCGCGTTTTTGTTTCGCATAAACAAGATAACAAACATCCGGGGACCAGATGGTTTCGGCGACAACATCTGGTCAGTTGTCAGCTGATCACCCCGTGACAATCAGCTGATCGGACTGACTTCCTGTTTTCAAAGGGGGAAGGAATGCTCGGTGACTTGACAACAACGCGAGTATAAAAAACCCGAGATTTTCGGGTTTCAGCCTAGTCGTGTCTTTTCGCTGTCATCCAGAAGGCACACGCGTCCGCATCTCAATTCGATCGTTTGGCGTTAGCGCGGTTTACCCGATTATAGAAA
>NW_012043543.1:0-304 GCF_000956235.1 Wasmannia auropunctata
TCCACTTTGACTGTATTAATGTTTTTCGTCTTAATTATTTGTTAGTCATTATTAATTAATTGTCCTCATTTAAAAAGGCATGTTAAATCGATAGTCGAATCTATCGAAGTTTACTGTTCCGCGATGCTGATTGATTCTCTTGTTGCGCTTCGTTCATTCACATTTAAAAATATTAAGCACTGAAATCCACTTTGACTGTATTAATGTTTTTCGTCTTAATTATTTGTTAGTCATTATTAATTAATTGTTCTCTTTTAAAAAGATAAATATCAATTCGATAGTCGAATCTATTGAAATTCACTGT
>NW_012043544.1:0-593 GCF_000956235.1 Wasmannia auropunctata
CGTGTGCTCTTCCGATCTGATTCAGATAACGTGAATAAGTTACGAGAAAACTTGTTTAATAAAATTGATCTTGTTAGAGCAGATCATGAGCGATGGAAACTAGGTAATTAATTAATGTTTATATAGTTCTACATTATAGTTTTGCATTTATATTTGATTTGTAGATCAAATATGCCACTTATTCTGCACTAGTTTGCTTAAATTAAAGATTGTAAGAATAATATTTAAACATATTATTAAGTATCAAGATTCGATTTGACTTTATTAACATTTTCTCATTTTACTTATTTGAAACATTCCACTCATTGTCAGATTAATAATTGTTTGTCTACACGTCGTCGTTGAAACACGTTGCTCCTACATTTATTTGTTATTGAGAAAACATTATCACATGTTTGGTAGCAGAACATATACAGTAAGACATGTATCTACCCGGATAAGGATAGGGAGGTCCAAGTTCAAATAGTGGTTGAGGTAGTATTTTTCGCAATAAGTTATTTCACGGGATCTAAAAGATGCTTATTGGCATCAATGTATTAAATTGCTTTGTAAATGTAATTGCGATACTTTGTATTATTCAATTAGGAGCTCAG
>NW_012043544.1:13167-13570 GCF_000956235.1 Wasmannia auropunctata
AATTAATGGAGAACCGCCATTTAAATTTTAATACTTTATTGTAAACTAAAAAATTATAAATGTAAATTTAATGGTGTTTTTGGTGTAGGTGGGGCAAAAAGCGGGGTACTTAATATTTAAATTAATAAAACAAGATAAAAGGAAGAACACAAATAATCTTTTTTTATAAACTCTTACCTAATCAGCAGAAAAGTTTTTCAAATGTTTTTAATATTTATTTTTCATTTATTATGCATTGTATGTACAATTTATTGTACAAAAATAAACTACAGAGACTGTCAAAAGTTCGGGACCACCTAAATAATTACTGGACGGTTCGAAATATTGGATAAAATTGATAGAGTTACGATGTATTATATCATTTAACCTTGAAAACCTTGAAAACACCCACTTCAACTCTCCG
>NW_012043545.1:0-1358 GCF_000956235.1 Wasmannia auropunctata
CTAGATTTTCGTAGACTCGATTTCGAGATTGACTGTACCGATTTTATTCGGACTGGTCTCAATTGAAAGTTCGTATCGACATTATATAACGAAAGTGCCATTAGATTTTTCATTAGAACTTTCGTTTCCGAGATATTAAAATCGGAAATCTGACGAGGCAAAACTTCCAGATAAAGCTAAGCGGTAGCGCTTCGACAGTGCCAGTGCCGTATACTCACAAGTCATCACCCGACTTTTATATACTTGCCGTCGCGCCGTTACCGCAGCGCTTGATTTTTCAAGAAACTGTTTTTCCAAAAAATATATTATGGAGAGTGGTACACAACTAAGATCGTACACTACTAGATCGTACATTACTAGATCGTATATAAATACGTATAAGTTTTGAGAAAAATACTAATATTAATTTTTTACAATTCCATTTCATACTTGTACAGATAAATACAGTGAGATTCTAACGTAAATTGAGAGTCATATTATGTACATTTGAAACCTCGTATCTCGGAAACTATTGATCGTACAATGATGAACAAAATATGATTCTGTTCGGAATTTAATGTCCTGCAATCTTCATAGAGGTATTTTCCACGTAAAAGTAGTCAAATCCGAGATATTTACAAAAAAAGTGCGAAAAAACGATTTGTTCTTGAAATGACCAAAAATAAAATTTTCTTATAAAAATTCTATCTCGGAAAGTATTACTCGTACGATCTTCAACAAATAACCAAATTGTTCGTAATTTTGCCAGCTTTCTGTTTGCTAAACTCATATAAATTTATTTTGATACATTCAATCTTTCAGATATTTTGCATTTTTGTCCCGTTTTTTTGAAAGTGACGCAAACGCGGGCGGCCAGGACTTTTAATATGTTAAATTACATGTTATTTCAAATGTCTGTATGCCAAAAAAACGTTTACTTACAATTTTGCCGCCCAGACGCAAAAAAATAATTTTATTTCCTGGGCATTAGCCCGTCAGCTACATTGTTTCATTGGTCTCTGTAACACAGTTGTACTACTTTCTGTTGAGTTAGTCAGAAGCCCCGCTATCGGGGTTTAATATAAACGTCATGTTTATTAATATAAACATGACGTTTATATTAATGTCATGATTGTCGCACAGATTTCTTAGGAAAATGTGTTGTTGAATTTACTATAAATTTTATATTTTTGCTCAGTATACGTACAAAGCTTCAAATCCTTTACTTTTTACTTCAAGATCTTTGAAAAGTATTGTTACGCCCGGGAGTCGTTCTCGCGCACTCGCGTTCGCGTTCGCGTTCCGTTCCGACGCTTCCGCGGGAAATAAGGGGACTCGTTTAAGAAAATGAATGAACTCTTTAATGAACACAACACACA
>NW_012043546.1:0-572 GCF_000956235.1 Wasmannia auropunctata
GATGTGTATAAGAGACAGGTTAAAACCCGATTATTAAATAATAAATTTTAAACAAATGCATTAGTTCCATTTTGATTTTTAAATTAATTATATTCTTTATATTAATTATATTCTTTCTTTTCTTTATATTAATTATATTATATTCTATAATTAATTATATTCTTTTTTTTAAATTAATTATATTCTTAATTATAATAAACAATTATTAAATATCATCGTTAATTTGTTATAAAAGGGTATTGCGTTAAACATTTTATTATTGTATTCGCAAACAACAAGGATGATGATGACACGTAAGGACACGTTATGTTTTCGAACGGCGCGCGTAACCTCACATAAGAACGCATCTTGACGGACAGTCGCTCGCTTTGGGCGTTGCAAATGCGCCTTGGCGGACTGTCTGAATAATAAGAAGACGAAAACTGGAATCGCTAAAGTGGCATTTTCGTAGATTTTCGTAGACTCGATTTCGAGATTGACTGTACCGATTTTATTCGGACTGGTCTCAATTGAAAGTTCGTATCGACATTAATAACGAAAGTGCCATTAGATTTTTCATTAGAACTTTCGTT
>NW_012043547.1:0-434 GCF_000956235.1 Wasmannia auropunctata
TAACAAGGGTCACAAGTATAAGAATATAATCGCGCCCCTGTTGCCAGAAGATGTGAAAAGCGGTAAAAAAATTGGAAAAGGTATTCCGCGCACCATGACAGTAAATGATAGCAAGATTGAGTACATTCATTGGGACGATTCCAACGAGCTTTTAGATCGCCTGCGATTGTTCGAGGCCTCGCGCCAAGCTGGTCACAATGCGCACGACAACGAGATGCTATCGATTATCGAGGAACTTCGCGAAGCGGGTATTATTATAAATTAGACGACACAGTACGAATCATTTAGTCAACATCGAAATGCCGATCAACAAGTTTGGGACGTCGCTCGATATAGGCGGAACAAGTTCGTACTACCAGTTGAGTGGACTACTCAGAAATTACGTGCGCGATAACGCTCTTTGCGTAGCTGCATCCGACTTTGACGCAAAGTCA
>NW_012043548.1:0-356 GCF_000956235.1 Wasmannia auropunctata
CGACCAATTATTTCTCACTGGGTATATATGCATGATTAACTTTAATTTTAGACTAATTTGGGTTTTGGACATTGGTAAACTTGGAAACAAGTATTCTTGATGTCAAAACAATTTGATCGAAATGGCCTGATTTTCGATGTCAATTTCGATTCGATGAGTTTTCGATGACATCGACATCGAAACGACGTCGATTCGACATCAGCCTTCTCACTGGGTAGAGTGGGTAAAAATAGAGTTAAGCCAATACTGGTTCCTATTCCTAATTGGCTCCGCCATTTTACGATCAGTTTCCGGCAGCCAGACACACATGGACATAACTTTTTGTGAAGTTTGTTTTCATATAAAGTCTAGTGGCA
>NW_012043550.1:0-443 GCF_000956235.1 Wasmannia auropunctata
TAAATATTGAGAATCATATGAACGTACTATCACTTTCTGAAATTACGTGCATGCAAAGAACATATGATTATTAATTAAGTGAGGTTTCGTACTTCCTTGTAAGATTTGAGAATATAGCACGAAATATAATATGATAATGTTTGAATGAAAGAAAAGTAGTACTACTTGAGTAGTTATGAATATTATAACGACATGCTAAATTCCAGTGTTATAGTATTATGGCAACAAAACCGTGCAATCATTAATAATTATAATCAATAATAATATTTCGATATAATAATTCGCAATGTGACGCAGTGAAATAAGAATTAAGTGAATAAAATACCAATTATCAATAATAATAATGAGGAAGTGGGAAATGATGAATTATATCACTGAAGATGTATATGTATATATATATATTAGAACAAAATATAATTGTACATAAGACAAACGAGTATAGA
>NW_012043551.1:0-1541 GCF_000956235.1 Wasmannia auropunctata
GTACGAAACTATTTTTTGTTGGTGTTGTATTCCATTTTGAAGGGATGAAATTACCCCTTGAAAAAAATTGTTTTTTTTCTTCCGACGTGAATATCATCAAAACTACGAGAGATAGAAAAAGAATGTTCTAGATCAAAGTTGAATGGCTTGAAGTGTACTTTATGATAGTAATAAAATTTTTTAAAATTTTTTCTAAATATTTCTCCTATCACTTCACTTTCTTTTAATTTTTATATTTTTTTATAACCAAATTAAAGGTTATTTTAATACGAATTCAACCATGTGTGATAAAGTTATTTTCCTAGGTATCGTTTTCGAGAAATAATTACAAACACCTCTATCTACGCACATCATCTGTACTTGTTTATGTTGTGCACACGCAGCAATTCTTCACGCAGCATATTCTACTCGTATTTTTGCGTTTAACAAGGGATAACGATGAAAGAAAATCTATCTTTATAATATTCTGCGGATGTATAACTATGAATCGTTTTTATCGCGCACGGCTAGATGCATACAAAGCAAAATTTAAATGTCAAGTTAAATTGGCGTAATCAACTTATTATGGAAACAGTCTGTAAGTATAATCACGGAAGTTTCTTATCTTATCAGATATTATTTGCGAATCATTTGAATAAACATTTGAATATTAATTAATTTTAAGACTGAAATAGTGAAAGACGCATACACAGTAAATTATTTATATTTTTATTGTAGCACAATATAAATATAAGTAGGAATATATGTTGTGCAATATTTATTGATAAATGAAAATTTGTGCGATATGGAAAGTTTTTGCGTGAACTGTGGTATGTCCCATTGTCCGAATGTACGTTATAATTTACATGAATAATATTTTGCATTTGATTTTTATTATATTTTTTAAATATTTGTTGTATATAGTTTCCTCCTTTACTAAAATGTGATGCATGTAAAAAATAAATTCCAGTAGCTGTTGTGCAATCATTAATTGCTCATGGAAGGTTTAAATTTAAATTATTAAATGCAATTCAACAGAGGCAAAGAGCTCAAGAACATTCAGACGTTGCAGGAGTTGCTACATTATTTGGTAGAGGGAATCAGAGAGACAATAATGTGCACCCCAGAAGTGGTAGAGGGCTGTGGTTATCAAATGCAATTTGGCAGAGGGAAAAAGCTCAAGAACATTGACAAGTGAAGATGAACATTTTAGTTATGATGATTAAAGATAGAGGTAAATAGGCTTGAATTGTAAACACTGAAGTAAATAGTGAAATAAAAATATTCGAAATTTGTAATTATCATAACATTTAATTTTAATTTACAAGTTTTATATACAGAGTGTCCCATTTTATATTTGACAGTCAAATATTTGGAATTCACGAGGTTTGAGAGAAAAATGTTTCAGACAAAAGTTGTAGGGTTTCGAGGGGGACATAAGATGATAACATTGGTTTGACCCTGAGTGGCGTCATCAAGGTCAGGACAAGATTTGAATTTTTTAAATGGAACCCTCAATTTTTTATTACATATTCTTGTAACATCCGCAGAATATTGTAAAA
>NW_012043552.1:0-1418 GCF_000956235.1 Wasmannia auropunctata
ATACGGCGGACGAGTACGGCTTTCATCCTCAAGGCGCTCACTTGCCGACGCCGCCTCCGATACCGCCGGAAATTCAACGAGGCGTTGAATTGGCGCTCGCCGCTGAAGTTAGAGGAGAGAATCAGGACTGGCGGTAGTGGAAGATATTCGCATGGAGGGGACAGCGGAGATATGTTATACATATAGAGTTTTGAATCAAATATAAACAAACGTTTATAATTGTACATATTAATATCTTACGTATAATTTACTGTTTATTGAGTTGTCTCATTATCAAGTCACAGTGGATATGCATATCCAATATTAGACCAATATTAGACAGTGGATTGACGAGGATCATTTACGTGCATTCCGTGCACAGGCATACCTGCATTTTCCGTTTATCCGTTCTATGTACATAACGATATATTTATGTAAATTTTTATTATTTATGCAAATTTTTTATTTAGGAATTGTTTATGTATTATATATATAAGCATAAATGGATTAGGGGGGAAGTTAGTCAAATTCTGACAAATAATTACATGGGGGAGAGAAGGGTCGTACATATACTTATATAAGATTTTTCATGTCTGCTGCTGTTATGAAAAACGGGTAATATTAACTTTACATCGAGCATAACCGGGAAAATCTTACGTAATTAGGGGGGGGAGGGGTTCAGAAATTCTGACATTTGCTTTCATGAAGGCCAAGGGGGGGGGGAGTAAAATATTCTTACGTAATATATGAACGGTTCCTTATATGTATAAACGTATATATAATATATATGTTTATGTAATAGAATATATCGTAGGTATGAAAGAAAAATATTAGAAATTTAGGCTACAGTATTAAGATTTTATTATATGTATATGTAAAATTATTTATAAAAATATATTCACAGCGTTAATACACCATTTATTTATCTATTTATTCAAAGACACAACAAACATCTCAAAATTAATATATAATAAACGCAAAAAAATAATGCGTGACATATACTATAGTTATTAAGTTCTCAATTAGACAATATGCCATGCATATGTATTTGGGCATATATTGATATATTTTATAATGTTGATAACAACGTCCAAAAGGCGCTTGAATATCAGGAATGCAAAGACATAAAAACGATTTCAAGGAAAGAAAAAATTAAAGATTCGGCATTTCATAAATAAGTCATGTCACTTTGTATATGTATATACGTATATATTATTGTAATTATTTTTGTTGCAACAATTTAAAAGCAGTTTTTAATAACGACATTAAATATGTGTACTATAATATGTGTATTAATAATTGTGTCAGATAAAATTATGATGTAATTAAATGCATTTTTAATCTACAACTTGTAATATAAATTAATTCCCATTGATTCAATTTTTATCTAGTATATGTAATATAACTTTAAGTATATTTTGATATCTAATAAGACGCAT
>NW_012043553.1:0-425 GCF_000956235.1 Wasmannia auropunctata
TATTAACTTAACTTTTAACTTAATTAATTTTATTATGGACTAACTTGTATCTTAACTTGTAAGTTAAATTTTTAGACTGTTAACTTTAACTTAATTTAGTTTAAAAAAAAATTAACTTACCCAACCCTGGCGGTATTAAATTGTTAGGATTTGATTTTTTAACGAGCAATAGTTAAACAATATTCGCTTCTGAAAATGCCGATGGAAGTGCCACGTGTCGCAACGCGATGCGTTCTGTGACAATGGGGACATTGCGTCAAATTGCCGGTGTTGCAGGAGAATCCGAATCGGTGAGCGGATCCTTTTCTTATACTGGGCCCGATGGTGTGCAATACTCGATCACGTATACGGCGGACGAGTACGGCTTTCATCCTCAAGGCGCTCACTTGCCGACGCCGCCTCCGATACCGCCGGAAATTCAACGA
>NW_012043554.1:0-1000 GCF_000956235.1 Wasmannia auropunctata
CCTGGCACTGCAGATGTTAAAGCGTATGTGCAAAAAAACGTGGATTGGCAATTAGTAAATTTAACATCAGGAAAACCAATTGGAGAAAATTGGGTAGAGAGAACTCATGTGCTGACAAATTTTAATGCTAATGAGACAAGGATAAAATTAGTTTTAAGTGGAACGGTTATTTATCGTCCTAAAGTCAAAAATCTCAGAGTAATAGTAACATAAAATTTAAATGACTTTTGATCAAACCAAACGAGGATATCCTTTGCCGCATCCAGAGAACATAGCTGTAGAAGATGTAGTACGTATTCGCAGAGCCATAGAAAAGATAGATGAAGATATGAGTGAAAGAGAAGATGAACTTAAAAATAATTTTGAACGATTTAGATTTGAAACTTTTTTGAATTTTTGGGAATGAAAGAAGCAATATACCAAAGGATAAAGGATTTAGCAGCAAACAGCACACCTGATCAACTGGCATATCTTGCAAAATCGCTGGAGTTGATAGCAGATAAAAAAGCTATTGCTGACATTGTGCAGATGACTGAGGTAAAAGAGATAATTGATGCACTACAGAGAAGGCTTAAAGATTTAGCAGGAAGTAGTACACCAGATCAACTAGCATATCTTGCTAAAGCACTGGAATCAATAATCGACAAAAGTGCGGTTTCTGAAATTGTACAGATGACAGATGGTAAGTTAAAAGAACTCTTGAGCGCTGCAAGGACGCACTTAAGTGACATAAATAGCAATAAGGAAAATTCAATATCTGCAATAACTGAAGCGAAAACAGATTCTGTCAATGAAATTAACAAGCTTAGGGATAATTCCTTAAATACTTTAAAAGCATCATCAGATTCGCATATATCGCTACTTGATACGAGAAAGAATGCCAATATTGCAGCAATAAATAGCATTAGTAACAGTCATAAAGATGGTCTTAAAGGTTTAGTAGAAGATTTTCGTGCTGTTAATAATGTACCATCTGGCTCATAGATCGGAAGAGCACACG
>NW_012043555.1:0-3184 GCF_000956235.1 Wasmannia auropunctata
GAGAGCTTGGAGTTATGGTTGGTACAAAGATAAAACCTGATTTGCCTGTTGGACAAAGATATTTTGAACCACAAGATATTGAAGAACCTGGGATTTTATTGGTGCTTGAACACACAGTGCCACTTATTAGAACAGCAGCAACTCGGGAAACTTTTTCATTTGTTGTAACTATCTAATTTTTCTAGCATAAAATGACTTTAAACGCCTATTATAACCGTTTTAATCCTGACAAAGAATACGAAAAAAGCTTGTTTCTTGCAGGAAGAGGTCTACAATCTGCAGAACTAAATGAGACGCAAGAATATGCTCTTTCTAAGCTTAAAGGCATAGGTGATGCAATATTTCGTGATGGCGATGTTATAACAGGAAGCAATTGTATTGTAAATAGAGAAACTGGTAAAGTTACACTTGAAGCAGGAAAAATCTATCTTCGTGGAGCAGTTAGAAAAGTAGAAGCAAAAGAGTTTATCATTCCGCTTAATACTATAGTTCGCATAGGTGTTTATTATGTAGAATCTACGATTACAGAACTTGAGGATGAAAACCTTCGAGATCCTGCAGTTGGCACAAGAAACTACCAGGAAGTTGGAGCTGCAAGGCTTAAAGTTTCCACCATTTGGGGTTATCAAGCTGAAGGTCTTTCTCCACGTTTTTCTGCAGGAGAGTTTTATCCAATCTATAACATTGAAAATGGAGTGTTAATAGAACATTCACCGCCACCACAAGCAAATATAGTAACTACTGCTCTTGCTCGTTATGACAAAGAAGCAAATGGTTCCTACGTTGTAAATGGCTTGGAAGTTATGTTTTTGCAAAAGGAAGAAAAGAAGAGTGGAAAACAAGTTTTTGTGATTAATGAAGGCAAAGCTCATGTTGATGGTTATGAAATTGAGTTATCTCATAGTATTCGCGTTTCTTTCGATGAAGATCCGAATATAAAATCAGTTGAATCAGAACCACATACTTTTCAGCCAAATAGCCAAAGAGTAATGGAACTTAAAGTTAATGATTTTCCAATAAGTGAAATTAAAAAAGTAGATATAACTGTTCAGAAAACCATTACTGTTACTCACGGTTCATACTCTGGAGCCATTGATCCGATACCTGACTCTGCAGTACTTGAGATTATTCAAATAAAACAAGGAAATGTTATTTATGAAAACAGTACAGACTATAAATTAAATGCAGGAAACGTTGATTGGTCATTACCTGGCAAAGAACCAGCACCTGGAAGTAGTTATCAAATAACCTACCGCTGTCGCACTCATGTGAGCCCTGAAGATATAAATGAAGAGGGATGCAAAGTAAAAGGAGCAGTTGATAACAGCTTGGTTTTGATAGATTACACCTGGAAAATGCCCCGTTTTGATTTAATTACTATAGATGCAAAAGGCGCAATAAGAAGGATAAAAGGCATAGCTCACCCTTGGCGACCATCGATGCCTAAAGCACCTAGCGGACAACTTTTGCTCTGCTACATTCACCAGACGTGGAAAAAAGGTGAAAAAGAAGGGGTAAAAATAGTGAATAATGCTATTCATGCTGTACCGATGAATGAGCTTGAAGCAATGAAAAGAGGAATAAATGATCTTTATGCTCTAGTTGCCCAGGAACGTTTACGTAGTGATGCAAATTCAAGAGAACCTACCACCAAAAAAGGAGTATTTGTTGATTCGTTCTTCGATGATGATATGCGTGATCAAGGAATTTCGCAGTCTGCAGCGATAGTAAACAAGGAGCTAATTTTACCAATAGATGTAACGATTGCTGATATTGATGTGGGAGAAAAAACTTATTTATTGCCATATGAGCTTGAGCCGGTACTGGAGCAGCTCCTACAGACTAAAGGAGAAAGAATTAATCCGTATCAAGCCTTTGATAGAGTAACCGCAAAAGTTACCATAAATAAAAATATTGACCACTGGACGGAGGCAAAAACAAATTGGAAAAGTCTAGTAACGAGAGTATTTAATGTTAAAGAAACAACAGAGCTGCTGTCAAGTACCTCATACGAAACTGAATTTATGAGAGAAGCAGTACAGAATTTTGAAATTGAAGGTTTTGAGCCAAGTGAGCAGCTTAAAGAGATAAAATTTGACGGAATAAACATTCAACCTATAACTTAAAATTGGAAAACCAAATGTTAACAGCTAACAACCAGGGAAAATTAAAGGGAAAAATAAAAATCCCAGCAAACATTCCAGCAGGTACTAAATTGGTGCAATTTTATGGGAATAAAGGAAGCTATGGAGAGGCAACTTATACTGGTAAAAAAACAATTACCATAGAAGAAAGAAGAAGAGTTATCGCAGCAAGACGAGTTGATCCTTTAGCGCAAACATTTACTCTAAATGAAAGCAGACACATAGGAGGTGTAGAACTATGGTTCATAAATAAAGGCAAAAAACGTGTTGTTGTGCAGATTCGGGAAACAGCAGTGGGAATGCCCTCGCAGACTGTCATTGCTGAAAGCTATATTGAGCCAAAAGATATAAAGATAGATGGTACGGCAACACGTATTACTTGGTCACCAGTGTTTTGCCATGCAGGGCAAGAATATGCAATAGTTTTACTTACCGATGATTCAGAGACAACAGTCAAAATAGCAGAACTTGGCAAATATGATGCAGTAAATAGCCGCTGGGTAACAAGTCAGCCATATCAAGTAGGAGTACTGCTTTCATCAAGCAATGCAAGCACTTGGACTCCACATCAAAATTTAGATTTAACGTTTCGGCTTTTGGCTGCAAAATTTAGCGAAGTTTCTCACATTATTGATCTTGGCAAAGTTACTGCAAATAACGTATCAGATTTAATTGTTTTGACGAACGTCGAAAAAGTAGCATTTGATACCAATGTGGAATTTATTTTAACAGATGAAGAGGGAAAAGAAAACTTTTTGTCTGATAATTTGCCGCTCGCACTGCGTGAAAGATTATCTGGAGAGCTAACGGTAAAAGCAATCCTAAAAGGAGGGCGAGAAAAAAGTCCAGTGCTATATCCTGGATTACAGCTAGTTCTGGGTAATCTTTCAGAGTCTGGAGATTATGTAACTAGAAGCATTACAGCAGGGGCTAACACTAAGATAACAATTACCTATGATGCGCTGATACCTGGCACTGCAGATGTTAAAGCGTATGTGCAAAAAAACGTGGATTGGCAATTAGTAAATTTAACATCAGGA
>NW_012043556.1:0-369 GCF_000956235.1 Wasmannia auropunctata
TACATTGAAGCAAAAAGGACCATTTTTGCTTTAATGTTGAATAACTCGGTGAAAAAAAATCGTACAACGCTCAAAAAAAAGTAAATTAAAGGTAAAGATTCACTTTTTCAAAAGCTGTAAATTGCATTTGCATGCGATTTTTCATTTGCGCCATAGAACTTGTCAAAGTTCGTAAAAAATTTTGAGATTCGTCGAGTCTCCCTTTCTATTCGTGTAATTCCATGAAAGATTAGTAGGATCGTTTTCTCAAGTACCGATTTGAAAAGTAGAGATTTCAAGCTGTAAAATGCTTTTTTAAACATCTCGATACGATCATTTTTGACGAAGTTACATTCTCTTGAATTTTGCCTATTTTTGGAGGGTAGAGTA
>NW_012043557.1:0-309 GCF_000956235.1 Wasmannia auropunctata
CCATTCGGCTGCGGTCAGCATACCGTAGGTGATCAAAAATAACAATATAAATGTGGCTACGCCACATATCAGCTCGCGTGCTGACATTTTTAAGGTAATCGCGCGATTATCGCGTCTTCGCTCGCGGCGCTATTGTCCGGCACTGTCTCCGTCACGGGCTGTGCCACGCACGGATTGTACACCGCTGCGCCGGTTGTCGCCTGGATGTCGGCAACCAGTCGGTACGAATTCGTTGAACGTATTGCCCGCGGTCAGGCTAGGCTCGGCTGCTGTTCCCTCGTTCAGCGAGCGTCCTGGCGTCCTTGGCCT
>NW_012043558.1:0-473 GCF_000956235.1 Wasmannia auropunctata
TAATTAGCGCACGCCTTTCGCGTATTCGCGCAACTCGAATTAATTTCGAATATGTTAACGACGGCGGAATATTACGTCGCGGCCGGGACTTTCCGTTTTACACGCCACGAGAGGTGTTGCCTCTTCCACGATTCGGAAACAACTGTCCACGTTTGCTGGGCGGGAGATCTTTTTATACCCCCACTCGGCGTCTTCGTCTAATTGAAATCTCTCACTCTAGTGAGGTACAAACTGTGTGACGGAGAATCCCGGCGGATGTCGCTAGGCACCACTTTGTGGTACGCGGGTAACTCAGGACCCGTGAATCGCCCCGTGACGTCAGACCGGTTGTGGCTGACGAGGCTCGCAGTCACCTTTCCCGCCGTCTCCGGGAATAAGTGGCTCGATTGTGAAGGGAATCAATTTTAAATGGTTTTATCGTATCGCGTTGCCCCTCTCGCGGATTTGTGAGTACATTGTGAGCCGATTCGCTC
>NW_012043559.1:0-337 GCF_000956235.1 Wasmannia auropunctata
TTTTGAATTATAAAGTTTTCATGCACTAAATTTCAAAAATATAAATCATAAATCTATACTAAAATAAAATTTAAAAAAATTTTAAATTGAGAGTTAATTGCATAATTCACTCAGGTGTTTTTCTCTTTTTCTCTCTTTCTCTGAAGCACATTACGGAAATATTGCCATTTAATATTTGCAACAAACAAACTTGATATTTACAAAGTGTTCCGAGAATTAATTTAAAAACTTCAAGTTAAATGTGCCACGTCTTCCCGTTATCCGATCGAGCTCAGCTTTTACACAATTTTTTTCTCACCAAATGGAACAATTTTAGGGGACGTCGTGAAAAAAATTT
>NW_012043560.1:0-393 GCF_000956235.1 Wasmannia auropunctata
TTTGAGAAATTAAATACATATGTAAAACAACTTGACATTAACAATAATATATCCAATATTATTTAAACACAATTTGCAAAAGAAAATCGTAATTGCGTGTTATTTTTTTATACGTAAATTTGTTTGTAACTAATTTTAGATACCAAACAAATTACAAACATATATAATTATTTGTTTATCCTTTTAATTATTTAAACTTATAAATGATCATGTTTCTAAACGCAAAAAAATGACTTAGTAATTGTAGGTAAATTTCAATAGCTGAATCAAACTTAGCTATAAGAGCTACCGCCTTATAGTGTCATTGCTAAGTTCTGACTATTACAGATAAAAGATATTCACTGTGACAAAAAAAATTTATTGACTGAGATTGAAAGCATATATTAGTACAGG
>NW_012043561.1:0-376 GCF_000956235.1 Wasmannia auropunctata
AATGATTTAAATGATGATCACATGTAATTAATAAATGAAGTAAATACAGCAAAGATATTCTTCCATAGCCACATGCTTCAACAATATAGAAATTATTTTTATAATTTAATAATATCTTTTAAAATGTTGCTAATAAATACTTAAAATACGAACTAGAAAGTACCGTCTATCAGATAATATAACAGTTATTTTATAATACTGTTTAGAATTTTGCGACATATAATATATTCGATCAACAAAAATTAGAAAGAAGAAAATATAAATAAAACAGTTTTGAGAAATTAAATACATATGTAAAACAACTTGACATTAACAATAATATATCCAATATTATTTAAACACAATTTGCAAAAGAAAATCGTAATTGCGTGTTATT
>NW_012043562.1:0-350 GCF_000956235.1 Wasmannia auropunctata
TAACAGTTTCGGTTCGTTTATCGGTTTCCGTTTCGGTTCGGTTCGGCGGGATCCCTGATATTAATATACTAATATTATTTTAATTAATAATTACCCGTAATTTTTATGACTTTATAACTTTTGTGTTAATAACTTTTTAACAAACAACGAGCAACAACTAAAACCTTTTGAAGGTCAATGAACTGAGTGTCACTCGATTAGAATGATGTCATTGACAACATATATCAAGATCAAAATCAGGGAATCAGCTGATTTCCTTCAATAATTACCATAAATTAATATAGTTTAACAACTATATTTTTATTAAGTATAATATAAGAATATTTTTCAGTTTTATGGGAAAATTGTGA
>NW_012043563.1:0-461 GCF_000956235.1 Wasmannia auropunctata
AGTGAATTGTTGCGTGCTTCTTTCTTCGAGTGATTTTTCACTCGACGTATAATTAATAGACACGGGATTGATAATCATTAACTAATAAATTCGGTATTAAAGTCAGTCGACTGTTTGCTATCATCGAGTGCACGCGTCGTGTGTTTCTTTTTTCGAGTGATTTTTTTAGTCGAAAAATAATTAATCAATACAAATAATTAATCGACACTGATAATTATTAATTAATAAATTCGGTATTAAAGTCAGTCGACTACAATTGCTATCCTCGAGTGAACGGGTCATGTATTAATAAATCGCCGTATGTTTCTTCGTGTGATGTTTCAATGAATAGATAATTAAAATCGACAGTGATTGTAAAGTACATAACAGATAGATGCATTAGTTGATTTTTCGTGATTTCCAGTGAATTGTTCGTATGTGAATCGAGTATGTGAATCGAGTGTGAAATGTTGAAGTGACAC
>NW_012043564.1:0-676 GCF_000956235.1 Wasmannia auropunctata
AATTGGAAGTGCTCGTCTGCCGTTGCTCCGATTTCCAAAATGGAGCAATCACCCTTAGCGACAGGGGCGCCGCTGAACGCAGCCCGCATAATCATGATCGATAGCGATCGATCATATCGATCGCTTGTAACCGGCGCGCTGATATCGGTAAATCAAGCGCGCCAACTTTGAAATACTTAAATACTGGCTAATCGCTTACACACGAGACTTCACTCACATGTCGCGTTTCGACAATGATACAACATAACCATAAAATTCAGTCGACTACTTACTATCGTCAGGTGAACGTCTCGTGTGTCAGTAAATCGTCGTGTGTTAATAAATTGTGCGCGTGTTTCTTTCTTCGAGTGATTTTTCAGTCGACGTATATTATACGTCATTGTCGAAACGCGACATGTGAGTGAAGTCTCGTGTGTCAGTAAATCGTCATGTGTTAGTGAATTGTTGCGTGCTTCTTTCTTCGAGTGATTTTTCACTCGACGTATAATTAATAGACACGGGATTGATAATCATTAACTAATAAATTCGGTATTAAAGTCAGTCGACTGTTTGCTATCATCGAGTGCACGCGTCGTGTGTTTCTTTTTTCGAGTGATTTTTTTAGTCGAAAAATAATTAATCAATACAAATAATTAATCGACACTGATAATTATTAATTAATAAATTAGGTATTAAA
>NW_012043565.1:0-302 GCF_000956235.1 Wasmannia auropunctata
TTCAAACCAAACTCTGCATGTTCTTTCGGATGGAGTTTCATCACCATACACTTCGGATAATAAGCGGATAATGAGCGCTTCAGCTGCTGTTTTCTTGAGGTCGAAGTAGTGAAGAAGCACATGTCGGAAAAACAGCTTATCGCGATTCATTTTCAGTCGATTGGAAAATCTCTTTGGCGTCGAGAAATCTAATCTAGAGGATTGAATCACTTTCAGCGATGTTTAAACTACAAAAGATATATGACGTCATCGTCGAAACTCGCCAGCGTTGAAGCCAGCACCCTCTAGTAGCGAGCGGCAGG
>NW_012043566.1:0-701 GCF_000956235.1 Wasmannia auropunctata
CGTCCTGTTGCTCGCGGACGTTTTTGAAAATTTTCGCGACAGCTGCTTCGCGAGTTATGGACTCGATCCCGCGCATTATTTTACGTTGCCGGGTTTCACGTGGGACGCCATGCTGAAACACACGCGTGTAAATTTCGAACTGCTCACCAACATCGATATGGTCTTGTTTATCGAGCGCGGTATACGCGGTGGCTTCAGTCAATGTTCCAATAGATACGCGCGGGCCAACAATAAGTACATGTCTTCGTACGACCCGTCCAAACCGTCGTCGTACCTAATGTACTACGACGTGAACAATGTACGGCTGGGCGATGTGTCAGCCGTTGCCCTATGCCGACTTTCGATGGGTCGACGATGCCGAGAACTTTGACTGGGGCGCGATCGCTTCAGATTCGCCCACGGGGTATATTCTAGAGGTCGATCTAGAGTATCCTCAATATCTACACGACCGGCACACTGACCTACCTTTCTGCCCGTCGCGCGATAAACTGCCCGGCACGCGGCACTATAAGCTCCTCGCGACGCTCAACGGTAAGAAGCGTTACGTCATCTACTGCCGCTACCTGCAGCAATGCACTCACCACGGCCTTCGCGTAACAAAAGTTCACCGCGTGTTACAACTCGCGCAATCTCCATGGCTTTGCGAGTACATCGAACTAAATACGAAATTCAGAACCGAGGCTAGGAACGATTTCGAAAAA
>NW_012043567.1:0-520 GCF_000956235.1 Wasmannia auropunctata
AACTACAGATAATGCAACGCGAATTTTGTACTCTACCAGCGGAACATTTCGAGCTCCTCCTAGAAAAGGCGTATTTCCGTACGAGTACGTCGATCGCTTTGAAAAGTTGGAGGATACGCGTTTACCGCCGCGCGAATCGTTTCACAGTTCGTTGAACACCGGCAACACCGTGTCCGAGAGCGATTACGAGCACGCCGTTGATGTGTGGCAGCGGTTCTCCATCGGAACGCTCGGCGAGTACAGCGATCTGTACCTGAAAACGGACGTCCTGTTGCTCGCGGACGTTTTTGAAAATTTTCGCGACAGCTGCTTCGCGAGTTATGGACTCGATCCCGCGCATTATTTTACGTTGCCGGGTTTCACGTGGGACGCCATGCTGAAACACACGCGTGTAAATTTCGAACTGCTCACCAACATCGATATGGTCTTGTTTATCGAGCGCGGTATACGCGGTGGCTTCAGTCAATGTTCCAATAGATACGCGCGGGCCAACAATAAGTACATGTCTTCGTACGACCCA
>NW_012043568.1:0-468 GCF_000956235.1 Wasmannia auropunctata
AACAATAACATGCGATCGGATGGTGATCCGCTTAAGACGTGCCACAGGAATAATCGTTTCGACTTGCATTCAATGTACCGTCATCGTTGTCGTCTCGTCTCGTCTCGTCTCGTCTCGCACTTAGCCGCGTCAAGGTAAAGCGCCGATTACGAAGTTCCCCTGGAAAAACTCGCTCGACAAAGGGATATACGCGTTTAATTGCGTGCGATTTACCGCCGCCGTTACGCCATTAATCTTTATTTTTCTATCGATTTGCGTTCTAATTCGCGCGACAATCGTTTTTCCTCTTCGAGATCTACACATCGAATATGTAAATATGTAAATGAACATATACATAAACGTGAGCAAATTGCAGAGAATTGAAAATGCTTCGAAGTATCCCAAATCTTCGTTCCTCGAATATTTTCGTGATTTTAATGATTTCGTATTTTAATGATCGTAAATTAAATTATGCAATGTATGAAATAT
>NW_012043569.1:0-646 GCF_000956235.1 Wasmannia auropunctata
TATTTAATATTTAATAGTTTTTCAGGTGCAACAAAAAGTAATTTTTATCTCATAAGTCAAGCGACATTCGTGCAAGTTTTAAAAGTCCGAATTTTTTCGAAATTGCGAGAGTTTGCAAGTCTCAAATTAAAACTCATTAGGAGTAAGGACCACTTAAAAGTACCAAAAAAAATAACTAAAAATAACTAATATTTTTGGTTTAGGAAGGATGTAACGTACGATACTCTTTTATATATTTGATACTTTTTTATATACTTGGCGTAATCTTTTTCTTTTTTTAAAAAAGAGTTTTGGTAGGATACTATTGTTTGCAGATATAAGTTCGGAGGTAAGTAATTATATTTAAAAACAGTTTAATATATGTCAACCGGATACATTTAAGACCGAAAAATAACAAAAAAACCGATTTTTATTTTTTTTTCGTCGCGTTCCAAAATTGATTACTTTAAAATCTGAAAAAAATCGAATATATGTCATAAGACTTATCTACTGAATTTTTTTAAAAGTGGCCAGTTTTTTAGATCTAGAGAAAATGTGATTTAAAATATTCGGGATTTTTTTAAAAACAGAATTTTCAGCACAGACAACAAAATTCAAAGTTCTTATGTATATGGATAGCCTTTGTAACTGAATCTTTTTGTAAAGA
>NW_012043570.1:0-307 GCF_000956235.1 Wasmannia auropunctata
TCTCTCTCGGCGGTCTCTCTCTCTCTCTCTATCTCGGTCGTTCGACTGCCACGCGAGCGACGCCATCTTGAAACGGCGACGCGCATACGATTGCGAACGCACACTCGCGGTGGCGGAGAGCTGTCTCTCTCTTCAGCAGTCTCTCTCTCTCTCTCTCTCTCTCTTTCTCTCTCTCTCTCGCCTTTACGATCGAGTGAGGTGTGGAGATGTACACAATTGCCTCGCGTATATCCCTCTTGCATCGCGCCATGTGTACTCGCCTTTACGATCATGGCCGAGGTGAGGTGTGGAGATGTACACAATTACC
>NW_012043571.1:0-341 GCF_000956235.1 Wasmannia auropunctata
CTCTCTCTCTCTCTCTCTCTCTTTCTAGATTGTTCGTAAATGACTGCCACGCGACCGACGCGCCGCGGCATGGCAATTTCTTTCTCTGTCTCTCTCTTTCTCTCTCTCTCTCTCGACTGGTGCGCGTCGCTCGTTCGCGATGTAACCTTGAGGTTGCGGCGACGCGCATACGATTGCGAACGCACACTTGCGGTGACGGAGAGCTGTCTCTCTCTCGGCGGTCTCTCTCTCTCTCTCTATCTCGGTCGTTCGACTGCCACGCGAGCGACGCCATCTTGAAACGGCGACGCGCATACGATTGCGAACGCACACTCGCGGTGGCGGAGAGCTGTCTCTCTCTT
>NW_012043572.1:0-404 GCF_000956235.1 Wasmannia auropunctata
GATCATGAGCTTGACAACATGTGTCAAGGCCATGATTATTGGAGATTGTTTCTCTTATTTTCATTTTTGAAAATTATTTTTATTCTTTGAAAAAAGAGATGATCCTGAACAACATTCAAAAGGTTTCAGCCATTGTTCGGACACCTTAAATAATGCTAATGCCGGTGGTCCTGTAACTTTCAAGCTTTATAACTCGAGAGTTACTTAACCAAAAAATATTTTATCTATGTGTTTTGAAAAGCTCTCAAAATAAGCTACAAGAATATGCAATAAAAAATAGGGGATTTCATTTAAAAAATTCAAAGTAACCTTGTCCTGACCTTGATGACGCCACTCAAGGTCAAACCAATGTTATCATCTTATGTCCCCCTCGAAGTCCCAAAACTTTTGTCTGAAACATTTTT
>NW_012043573.1:0-415 GCF_000956235.1 Wasmannia auropunctata
CAAAAGTAAAATAAATCATGATATATTAAATGTTATATTTATAAATCTGCTTATTATATTATAATTCCAACTATTTTTTTAGAATTTTTACTTTATAAGTAATAACTTATAATTATATTAACGTCTTAAAATACATTTTTTGCTTAAGCAACAATTAAAATGTGTAAATATGATAAGTCGGGGCTGGTTGTGACGGGGTATGTTGTTATAGGGTTTATTTTTGTTTTCAACCGAAAAAAATTTTAAATAATGTTAGATTTCTGTAGTCTTTCCTTAGCAATCTTATATTTATATTTTTTTCCACTGTGATTTATGTAAAAGAAAGACTGATAAACATTTATGTTTATATATCATTAATGTTACATTAATGTGTATATTTTATTTGAAAATTATAAGATCGGAAGAGCACACGTCT
>NW_012043574.1:0-321 GCF_000956235.1 Wasmannia auropunctata
CAAAAGTTACAGTACGACAATGTAAAAACAGTACCTTGAGTCAGTGTATAAAAACGAGATGTCATGCGGAACGTTAATCAGGCAGGTGAACAACATGAAATGAGGAAAGATAGCAAGCGCTCCCCATCTCTGAAGGAGTGGGGGATGAGTATTTAGGAAGAGGTGAAAAATGGAAATATGGGAGAACAAGGAACCGGCTTAGGAAAGAGATAATTTGTTAAAAGTAGGAAGATACGTGTCTGAGAGAAACTCTGTGTCACTTTGTTTATTTAATCCGTTCTTTTGTTTAATGATATCTCTGATGTTAATCTTTTGTAGTAA
>NW_012043575.1:0-5361 GCF_000956235.1 Wasmannia auropunctata
CTTTAATTCAGTACTTATTTAATTTCAATGTTTAATTATTTATTCTATAAACTAATGAAGACTCTGTAAAGTACAAAACGTTTTTATGATTTGACATTAAAAAATATTATTTTTATTTATTTGTTTATAAATCCATTATTACTCATTTCTTGGCCGTTTTGGCAATAAGGAAAATCTTTTTTCTTATTGATATCAAATTTTTTATACAAATTTTTTATACATATCACTTGGATTGAATTAGATAACGCAATTTTGTGATATAATTTTTTTAAAAAGAATTAAAGCTACTATCTATTTGAATTAAAATAGGAAAACCTTTCCAATGAGGATACACAAATACGTATCAATTAGATCATATTTTTGTAAAAAAAAAAAATAGCATCACTTAGGTTTTTATTTCTTGACTTCCTACAATAATTTTTTGATCGATGAATACAATTATATTTGATGTCTTTTTTTTACCTTTTTTAAAAAAGTAAGTTTGTAGAAGATACTATTACTTACGATATGATATTATTCCATTGTTGTGTTTTATTTTCATATTGTACAGTGTGTTCTTTTATTTTTTCTTGTTCCTTGTTTAAATTTTTTAAAGTTTCTTCTTCTGTCATAATCATATTATGTAATTCTCGTTTTAATGTTTGTCCTATATTATTGGAACTATTGTTGATCTAAAAGAAACAAATATTGCTGTAGTGTATTAAATATAACGATAAATATTATTTCAAAAACTTTATTTATATTTACTTTTGCTTCATTATTTAGTTTTTCTTCAATAATCTTTATTTTTGCAATTTTTTGTTGTAATTGTTTCTTATTCTTAGTATCCTACAATACAAAACACATTATTATTTTAACATGAGCAATATATATTCTCTAGATATAAATTTTACCTGTAATAATTTATTCTTTAGGCGTTTAGTTTCGGATAATAAATCACTTGTTGTACTTTTCATGCTCATTTCTACTGTGTTATGACTTTTACATGCTTTTTGATATCTCTCATCAGTCTCACGTGCTATTTGTCGTAATGTTTTCATATCTACATAAGATATGCATAATTACTATAAATAATAAATCTATAGTAAATCCCTATATAATGCAAAAGATATTTCTGTTCTGCTACCGTATGGATTGTACGTGAATGTACATGAAAATATTTGTAAATTTGAACTTTTATAAAAGTTTTTAACAATCAAATTTTTATTTAAAAAATAAGTTTAAACAAAAATTTAACTTATTTTATTAAAAGTTTCAAGTTTAAGACTAAATTTCCTAACTCAAGTTACATATCATATGTTAGGAATTGTTTTTCATTACACGTAATATATGTTATACATTATATGTATAAAAATGATTCGCCACGTTATACAAGCTACCGTAATTTTTATACAAATCCGAATATTCGATTAAATGCATATAGAACAAAATTTTATCCGAATCTTCTGTATATCCAGACCATATTATTCAAATATTTAAATCATTTGCTGAAATATACTGCTTAAAAAAATTAGGGCATAGAAAAATTTTGGGCAAAAATTTAGCTAACGGTAACTCCGCGAAAAATCATCGTAGGATGATGAACTTTTTTCAAATGAAAGCTTGAAATCTACTTTAAGATACTGTGGGTCGATTTTAAATTTGATGCACTCTTGCTACTGTAAACTCTTAAATCTGAGAACATGTTTGCCATACTGAAAATTGCAAAGATTGACGGAATGCACGAACTTACTAAAATTTTTCTCGTGCATGCGATTTGCAGCATCATAAAGTTTGAACCTTTCTTTTTAATTTAAAAAAAACAAGTCGCTACGATTTTTTTTACAAAGTTACAGCATTTTAAAGTAACCCTTGTATTTTTTTCATGTATGGTCGGCATTACCAGATGTGCAGCATAGGGAGACTGGCGATCGGATTTTGCACATCATATGCGTACGTGTGCATGTTTACACACGCCTGCACGCACACAATGTGCAAAATTCGGTCGCCATCTTTCTATGGAATTTGGTAAACCACTTTCGGTATGTGCGCTGTTAAACCATCATAAACATATACACTGTATATCTTTTTATGAATCTCTGCAAATTTTTTTTTATATATAATAGATCAAAATGTATGACAATAATGCACGTTATTTATTTCCATTTTCACAGGTATGCAGTACGCAACAATACTGAAGTTAGCCACACCAAAATTCACAGACAGATTGTGTAAAACAAATGCACATTCAAGTTGTGCAATAGCGCCGAGAAAAAAAAGAGTAAATCAGGAATAAACTTACACTGAAGCCAAAACCGAACGAACTTATTTTCTAACCCAATATTTCTATGTATTAATGTGTATATAAAAGAAATAAAATACCTAATAATAATTCTATGAAAGAAATCTAAGATTTGACAATGCAAATAAACATTATTTAGTTTTGTAAAAAATACTTCTCAGCCTACAAAGACAGATTTTGAGCAGAATATGCTACCAATTTTTGTTGGCAGAAAAGTAACCAATTTTACACAAAATCTATAATATCTGACAATATCGGCAAACTATCGCAAGAAATATATATGACACAACTTGCTAACATGTTTTGCTAGCAGAAACTGAACAGGATTTCCAGCTCTAACTCGATTTCCATACAGTTTGTCGGTTTGTTGTCAGCCCATGGGTACAATTAATCTTACTCGGTTTCTACCACCAACTTGCTGCCTAATTATATGTGAGCAAGTCCTGCAGAGTATAAACTGAATATGAACGCAATTGATGAATGTCCATATCTCTCAACATTTTAATCAAATTCGCTACCAGTCTGCTAACATTTTGTTTATTGGAATTATGTTATTACCTTTTATGACCGGGGCAAGATTGGTTAGCAGAGCCAATATCGAATGAGACAATTGAGTATTTGTCGTTAATGCGTTATCTAGCACATAATTTTCTGGAATTATTACTTTAGACGCGATATTCACTGAGTAAGAATGAGTTATCTGAAATCATAATACAAGGCGCATTATATATATTCATTATATCGATCTAATTTCAGAAGATTGCACCAATCTTCAATCTTATTCCAATACCTGTCCATCTAGAATAGTTGCTGTTCGATGAAGCACACCACCTTCTGCTTTTAGTCCCGCTATTTCCGTTTTGCAACGCTTATACAATGTACTCTTAGTCTTCAAACGATTAATATATTTTTTTAATTCCTCTGCTCTAGGTATTGAGGTTTCCAATAAATTTTTTGAATAATCCTGTTTCTCTTTTAATCGTGATTGTAATTCTTCTAGAGAACTTTCGATTTTTTCTAAACGTTCAAGAGCATTCCGTTTCATATTTCCGACAGCGGCAGCTTGTTGTCTAAATGGTCCCATTTTATCGATATCATTTTTAGATATCTAAAAATTAAATACATTTAACGGAATTAGGGCTCAAAAATAAATACACAATAGTGAAATATATAAAGCCTATGCGAGCCAACATGGATATTGGTGTATAATAATTTTTACAATATCCAGCCACACGCAAATTGCGCGCCGCATATTCGTCGGTTTTTAATTGTTACAAATGGATTCTGGTTTCATGTAATGAACTGTACGTGTTTCAAGAGCGACGAATATGCGGCGCGCAGTTTGCGTGTGGCTGGATATTGTAAAAATTATTACACACCAACATCCGTGGTGGCTCGCATAGGCTTTATTTCACTATTGTGGATTTAAAAATTAAATGTTTGCAAGAAATAAATATAACCGTACAATGTATTATTATAAACAAATCATTCCTCGTATTCAAATATGTACGATTTCATTTTTTATGCATACTCACTTTGGATTCCACTAAATCTTGTATGTCTTTTAATATCGCATCTAAATTATTTCTCATGGTCATAATTTTATCCGGGCCCAAATAAGAATATTCTTTGACTATCGACAACGCTCTCATCCGATTCTTTTTTGCATTTAACTCGGATGGAAGCTTCTCTTTTACAATTGCAGATTGTACTGTTACTTCCTCTGTCAGATGTTGGATTAATATTTGTGATGTGAGTCCGGTACTGTCGCATTTCAAAGTATATAATTCACGTTCGACTCGTTGAAGGGAATTCTGAATATAATAAAAATAAGATCACATAGAGAATAGAAGCATTTAGCCATGAGTTACATTTTCAGAAGATATTTTTTATATAAAATATACTTGTAAGTCAGAGATAGTGTCTTCCTCTTGCTCCTTCTGCGACATTAGATCGCGTTCTTTGTCTCTTTCCATTCGTAACAATTTGCAGGCATCTAATAAATGTAGCGCGGGTTCGGCCTTTGATTTGATTTTGCCGATACGCGCTGTCACAGCCTACATTTAATTACAAAAAATATTGATTCTAATATTAGCAAATGCCGAACCGAGATTTATGTTCTCCCGAATTGAAGCTAATATAATAATAGAGCGTTACACGAATCAGTCACCATGATTTTTCAAATACTTCTGATGGATTGACAGTAAAATGTTTTAGACAAAAGTTGTAGGATTTAAAAAGATCTATTTTTAACTGATCTAATCAGTTTAACTTTGGGTATTAGCGTCGCCAAGATTAGGTCAAGGATACATTGATGTTTTCAAATGGAATTACTTTTATTTTTGATTCCAGAATCTAATAGCTGGTACTGAGAGCTTTTCAAAACACTATACAATACCTATAGCTATTGTAAAAATTATTACGCACCAACATCCGTGTTGGCTCCCATAGGCCTTTACTTTATTATGTTTAATTTATTTTCGGGAGCCTATTTCCTCACTTAAATTACTATAATAATTAAAAAGTATTAGATTTAATAATTAAACAAAGTATCAAAAAAAGGGCTAGTGAGCCTTGCATGGAGTTAGTGCCGCCGTGATATCAAGTATATTTAGAATAAAAATTAGCACCCAAACGTTTCGGCTCCGCATTGAGCCATCCTCAATGGGTGAAAAATACAAAATTTCTTAATACATTACATTAAAAGTCGCTCGTTAACTGTAAGGTCATTTGTAGTAAAAATCGCGGTAAGATCGCTCGTTGAAAGATCGTATAGTAATGTGATCCGGTACATTGATGAGTTTTTGTCTCTGTTTCCATATGTAAGAATAGGTTTCAATCTTATCATAGGAACCTTACAAACAGTCCTGAATTTGCTAGGTCAAGTCAGAGTAATTCAATATACATGTCTAAAATCATAGAGAATCCCTTCACAATCACATAATTAACCAAAAGTTACAGTACGACAAGTGTAAAAACAGTACCTTGAGTCAGTGTATAAAAACGAGATGTCATGCGGAACGTTAATCAGGCAGGTGAACAACATGAAATGAGGAAAGATAGCAAGCGCTCCCCATCTC
>NW_012043575.1:11854-13048 GCF_000956235.1 Wasmannia auropunctata
CTTTGAGCATCGATTTATTAGATTGTCTTTATTTAATTTGTGATATTACATACTACTTGGTTCGGAGCTGCGAAGATGCGCGCAATTTGCGACCACGTAGTGTTATATGAACCGAAAAATTTTAAGATTCACACAAAAAAATTATTATATGGAAGCACCAAGATCCGCTTTGTACCGTGTTGGCGTTTTAAGTTCTCAATAATTAATTTTGTTGTATTAATGGAAAATGTAAAGTGATGCAACTTGTAGCTGTGAAATACTTTTTTGATAATTATGTTACAATCATTTTTGACGAAGTTACATTCTCTTGAAGTTACACTCTTTTGCCTATTTTTAGCGATCAGAATAGGTGATTCTTTAATTTTGGCGCGATGTGTATATATATATTTTTTTGAAATTTTTTTTAAAAAAGATTAACGTATACGGCATACACATATATACATATTTCGTTCAATTAAGGTCTAAAATCTACAAGTTACCTAAATGTTACGGGATCCACATCAGGCTGATAATTAAGTATTCGAAGGGCTGTTAAAATGTATACAGAATTTTCTTCTGGCAAATTCAATTTAATATCAGTATCTGATCCATCTTGTTGCTGTACCTTCATCAAAATGCTGCATAATATCTACGAAAAAATGTATGAAATTTTTTCGAAAATGCTGTGATGATAAAATAGCATAGATACCTGCAATAAATCTTCGGAGTTTAAAGTATTGAATCCGATTATATTATAATTACGTCCTAATAATTTATTTATTTCTGTCACAATAAATTTCACGTTTTCACTCATGATAAAGTTTACCGCAGCAAATTTTATACTTGTCTTTCCAAAAGTAAAGAATGCGTTTCAAACTTGCCAACGCTAATGTGTAGTCGATACGCTATAAACGTAATAAATGTCCGAACTCTGAGTATGTCCAAACTAACGGACGTTATATAGCTCCGGTTGCCCCGACAACAACGCAACAACATAGTATTGATATATTCGCTTAGCGTATATATTCAATATTCTTGCAATATCAAGTATGTATGTACATAAGGAGTAAAAAATGTATTTTGCATTTTTGTATATACTATAATAAAACAAAAGCACATAATTATAACAAAATACTTTATTAACATTATGTATGCACCAATATGTTATAGCGCACAAATATCTCATAGTTCAATTAGAATCGAATAATAAAATGT
>NW_012043575.1:13068-25389 GCF_000956235.1 Wasmannia auropunctata
ATATATATATATATATATATATTTGCGTTACATTACCATTCATTCTTATGTATATTATCTTATAAGCAAAAAATACAAGGTAAAATTTTCGAGACAATAAACATTGAAAGTTCCTATCATGAATATCGCTATTACTGTTTGTTTTCGATTCTTTATTCATATTTATAAGTTTTGTAATAAGTTTTCCGCATATCGTTGAATATTTTGTGATAAAATTAAAAATATTTAATTCACAATCTTAATAAATAGACATTTGAGAATAACATCCTGAATTATAAAACAAGGTATATCATAAAAAATAACATACAGATCATATAATCACTGCACTATGATATTCAATGCAATTGCACATCTTCCGAGTACTGAATGAAAGTCGTTCAATGTTATCCTGATGACATCATCGATTAAAACACATAAAATAATGTTATATATCATTTTTAATCTTCAAGCACATAAAATATCAATTCAAGCACTGTATATGCATCCTGACTGCTTTGCACAGCTTTATGTAAAACTTGAATTAATTCATTGTCTAAACTTTTCATATATATTGGAGGTAATTTTGTACCCTCACTTCCAGCTTCATATCCCACCTATATATACATATTTAATATTTATTAAATATATAATCTTAATGTAATAAAATATATTATTAATGTAATAAAGTGAATATATAAACCAGCAATTTATATTTACGTTATCCGGATGAATTGTTGTTCGAACACCGAGCTTTGTTAAACCTGCTGTTGCCAGAAGATCTAGTAACTTAACTAATGCTGCACATGTTGCTTTCGCTATGCTGCCAGATAGTTTATTTATATCCACAGGATCATTCACACCACTTGAATGATCATCTGACTTTTGAAATAATATTGTTTTACTAATCTAGCTTATATACATATTCAAAATAATGATATTTCTTTATAACGAATACATACTTTTATAATAAATACTTCTGTCCAGCGTATAAATCGGGTTGCACCTTTATAATCAATGCCATTATGCACTCTTATAGATGGTATACCATCCATTAATTGTCCATCAATAGGACTTTTAACACTAACAATAGAAGAAAAAATAGATTTAATATGTTTAATGAGACAAGGAAAAAGATAATATTCAATATCGTATAAAATATATTAATATATTGCATATGTAGTCTTATTAAGTCTCAACTCTTATTTAAAAAATTTCTTATCTCGCACGCGCGCGTACGCATGCGTGCGTGCGTGCACGTGTACGTGTACGTGTACATTTGCATATGCATATGCATGTGTATGTGCGTGTGTGTAATGGGAGAGTGCATATGCGTAAAAAGACGAAAGAAAAAAGTAAGAGAGAAGGAAATAAGAAACGGAAAAGAGTGAGGAAAAGTAAGGAAGAAAAGAGGAAGCAAAAGAATAAACATTGACAAAAAGCTTGTAAAAATATCAAAAGTAATGATTAAAATTTATCGAAATAATTTACCCCAAGTTGAACAACGTGTCATTATCGACCCACTTTATGTTTACAGTCTCGTCCGGTTCTAATGCTCCCTGGCGTCCGCAACCGATTGAAAAATCTTGCATATTTTTTAGAGCAGCTTTCAAAGCTTCCATTTTCTCTGGCATTATTTCTACCATTAATCCATCCTCAACAATACTGGATTTGGCAGAAAGACCCATAGAAGATTTTAGGGCACCATTGATGACGATAAAACTGGCGCCGGTTACTACGTAATAGAAAAACAATATTCTTTATATATCTCATCAGAAATTTTTTGCTTATAAACCCACCTGTTCTTGGCTTATTGTGAATGTTTATTGCTTGCGTTTGATAACTGCTTTCATCACCAGTGTTCGTTTGTATGCAAACTAAATGTGAATCCGCAGTTATACTAAAATTTGAGGCATAAGCTAAGACGTGATCATTCGAGTTATGAAGTCCTTTTATAACTTGATCGTATCGATTTCTAGGGAACATAACGTCCGTTGTACGATTTTTAAGATGAATTGTTAAGCCCCTTACTCCTGGCAAAGTGTAGCCGAAATTTCTAAAATCCGCTAATACTTTCATGACAGTATGTCCAATCTCAAAATATAATGCATTTCGAAAACGAACCGACACCAATGGGCAAGGATAATAACGATATTGCGCTCCGAGACGTAAAAGAAGTCTTAACGGGAATACTTTGGCCCATGGTGTTTCCCACCTAAAATGAACAGTAAATACAAATGAAATTACAATCGTCAAATAAATGGAATAATACAAAATAAATTGTAGAATACATAGGTCTGTGTGTCCACGAAAAAAAATTCAATTTTATTTAGAGATCAAAACAAGTGTTATAAAATTTCATTCTGTTTATTTTGTAAATTAAAGTTAAAACATTTCATTTTATGTATTCAACTGTATGACTATTATTAACAGTCTTAAAATTGATTAATATAAATGTTTAACAAAGAATAAGTATAAGAAATAAACAAATAAAATATTTCCTCTCTAAACGATGTATAATTAAAAAAAAGAATAAAAAGTTAAATAGCGTGCATCTGTGATCTTTAATATAATAAATATTCAATTACTTATTGAATCCTTATGGAATACAAACTAGTTTTGTATACAGTTGCAGACGTAAAAAAAAGATATAATTAAAGAAATTAATTTATTGTATACTATCTCAAAATAATTATTTTTGTATGAATACAAATCTACAAAAATAACATCCAAATTACTTATATATATATATATATATGAGTGTGAAATATATATTAATATATTCGAATTACACGAGAACATAAAATAAACATGTCTATGTATAACAAATATTACATATTTAAAAATTAAAATTATAAAAAGTTTTTGACAAATTTTTTAAGAAAATTTTTTTAAATGTAATGATATACGCAGTTGGATACTACATTTCCTTGTTTAGATACCAAAGTGAAATACTTTTCTTTTTCTGTAAAAGTGTAGGAATACACAAATATTTAATAAAATGAAAATAAAAAATAAAAAATAACCAACACAGATTTATAATAAAAACTTCTTGCTTAATTGATAAACTGTATCAAAAGTCAAATTTTATATACTTGTATCAGAAAAATGTTCAAATAGTAACAAATAGATACAACACAGAACCATATTTGGATAGAATACAAAATCCGAATATACAGGGTGTCCTATTTTATATCTGACAGTCCAATATTTGGAAATTGCAGAATTTTAGAGAAAAATAATTCTCAGAGTTGTAAATGATTCAGAAGTTGTAGAGTTTCCAGAAGAATATAATATAATAACCTTGAATTGCTCTTATATGGTGTTTTTTTCACAATCATTTGAAGATTAACTTTATTTTTTTTTATATGATATTGAAATTATTAGTAAGTAATATTTTTTTATTATAAAATCAGAAAGAGCGTTCAGTTCTACGTAAAAAGTACTAGAATGCTTTTAGTCAAAATTCATTATTTAAGTAGTTCATAAAAAAAAAAACTTTACTGTGTATACAAAATAAAAGGGAGTAATCTTAACCAGAACGACCGGTCTATAAAAAGAATCATGTAGGCATTATTTAAAATTAAATATTATAGTCGACTATTTTTGGAACAAAATTGTTGATATAATCTTGATACTAAATGTTAACGTAATTATCATACAGCTGCAAGATCAAATAAGATAGCTACATAGACATTCTTCATTTCAGGTGATTTTTATTAAACGAGATAGATGAAAAACGAGTTAGATGAATGAATATTTATCGAGTCAGAAGGCGCTATAATGAAAATCATTTAAACACACGCATCATAGCCGTTTTAGCTACAAGAGATGACATGAAAATGCGAATAAGAAATGTTTGTCACAGTATTCCACGTAATGTGTTATTGACATTAAAAGAATTTTGTAATGTGTTACTGACATTGAAAGAATTTCGTCGGAGAATTAGATTATATCACAATTAACGGTACCAATATTGAATACCTATTAAATTGAAATTTTACAAATAGCTGATTATGAATAACAAATTATTGAGTCCTGCTCTGGACGTAGACGCACGCACGCACATGCACAGAATTGCTTTTTTATGTCTTTGTTTGTAATCCTAGATTTGATTGAGAATAGAGCAACGTACATGCATACCGTTCAGTAAAGTTTTTCATCTTTTTTCATAAAATATTTCTTTCAATAATAAATTTAGACTAAAAAATGTTATAATACTTTTTTACGTAGAATTAAACGCTCTTTCTAATTTTGGGCTGTAGTTCCGAGTGGGGACCCCCTCCGATTGGACTACAATTTTTCAGGTAATATTGTTACGATATAATAATTATTTATGAAGGTCTTATCTTCGGCTTTTGTGTAATTTAAAAGATAAAAAATTATAAATTAAAATAACTCCATATATACCATGCAAGGACAATTCAAGGCCATCATACTATCTTCCCCTCAAAACCCTACAACTTTTGTCTCTAAAATTCTATTTCCAGACGTTGGACTATCAAATATAAAATAGGACACCCTGTATAATTGCAAAATTTTATTATATTCACCTGTGAATCAAGAGTCCGATTAAGAAAGGTGCAGGCGGTAAAATAATCTTTTGTAAGCATTGCAATGTCTGGCGAATAAAAAGAAATCCTGCATGCTCACGTGAACTTAGCAAGTTGGTACCTTGATATACTGAGAAGCCAAGTTCTGTCATTGTATTACCTAGAAAAACACTTGATAAAAATAATTTGTTGCAATACAAAGTATAAATATTGATTAAAGTATCAAGTAAAGAAGGATAAAATTGAACTTTGGAACTGCAAGGCGAATAAATCATATGTATTTTTACGTATTTTGAATCATAGAATCCGAAAATAATCATGAAAGTTACACTTGTAACGGGGAAAATGTGGAAAATAAAAGAAAATGAGAAAAAAACATGAAATTGTTAAAACTCCTGGATGTAATTTTCTTACGTTTACTTTTACGTTTTCTGGCATATTTTGAGTCACAAAATCTCGAATCAGCTATCTAGAGACACTCAAGATATTAAATACATTGATATATCTTTGATCGTTGGCTGAATCAACCAACGATTTTACCTTTGTTGACCAGATCAACCAATGATTTTGCTTTCGTTGACTGGATCAATCAACAATTTTGCCTTCATTGATTGGACATTTTATATTAAATACCTCGATAATTTTGACGACTGATGTAATGTGAATATAATTAAAACATTTTGAAAGTTTCAAAAAAACGGCTATAAATATGTGTAATAAAAAATATAAAGAATAATGCACTTGAAAAATTTAAGATAACCTTCGGCAACGCAACTAATTAAACTGACAAAAGAAATAGATTTTTAAGTCTTATAACTTTTATCTCAAACATTTTTTTCGTGAAAAAAAACTGTTTCTCGAGATATTTTGCCAGGCCGGAACTTTTGCACACCCTATACATATCTTGAGCAGATATGTATAGGGTGTGCAAAAGATAGCTGGTTCGAGATTTTACGACTCAAAATATGCAAGAAAATGCAAAAGTAAACGTAAGAAAATTACATCCAGGAGTTTTAACAATTTTACGTTTTTTCATTTTCCTTTATTTTCCGTTTTTTTTCGTTAGCAGGCATAATTTTTATGGTCATTTTCGGATTCTACGACTCAAAATACGTAAAAATACGTATGATTTATTCGATCGCTTTGCAATTCCAAAAGCTCAATTTTATACCCTCCTTTATAATTGACACGCGCGCGCGCACGAGATTTACCTTTAATAGCTTCAAGATATAATTGATTAATGTATATAAGAAGGTCCTTTGGAATCCGTGTTTCATCTGGTAAAACTTCGACTAATAAAATAACTTCATCCTGACCAATGCAAGCAAGACCTTTCGATGTTACATTCCAGCAGATCTTGTTTACGCAGCAATTTACTACAAATTATATAAATAAGACTTCTTACAGATATACTAGCAATGAATTTCTTTATACTTACAATTAGTTATTTTTACATATGCGTAAAGATTTCGATTAATTGCGAACATTACTGACGGTTCGCATTCATTCTTCAGCGTTTTATATAGTACACTTTCGTCCATAGGTGGGTGGTATGTAATTTCTATTTCCAAAAAAAAAGGAAGAAAATAAAGTGATATATTACTGCAATTACGAATAATTCATATATAATGACATCCTTACGGCCTTTATGTATCGTAACGGTCGGAGGCAATAAATTAGAATCATGTGGTATGTAGCTATTGGTGATATTGTCTAGAGGAGGATGGTTTTGCCTTCTCGTTGCAGTGTCCGTCAACGTAGATCCCGATGCAAAAATCCGTTTATTTCCTTGCTTACGATATGGTGGTTTTGGGTCCCAACACGTGTCTAGCTCTGTCAGGTCACAGCCAGGCCTTATTCCTGTGTTTTAGTTATAGGTGCGTAAAAATAAAACAAACAGGAGGGGCTGAGGAAGAGGGAGTTGACAACGTACTAACATGTTTCAGAGAGGCAAAAATAACTAATAATTTCGCATTAAATTATTAAATTAATAATTTTATATAGGATATACTGGACAAAGGAATAACAGAAACGAAACAAAACAAAAAATATAATGCAGAAACCATATATATGATTTAGGGAATAAGTGTATCTAAGTAAATAGTAACCGATATATGCGTACATGTAATTAAAAAATTTGACATTTTTCGATCATCATGTAGGAGTTATGTCTAACAATAGTTTACAAATTATATATATTTGCCTTATATCCTATTCAACGCGCCGATTACTAAACGATTTTGAAATAGTCTTATATAAAAATACAATTTCAATACTACTAAATTCGTATGCAATATTGCCAATATTACAGATAATACTGAAGCATTTTATAAATCGCTCTTTATTTGTATTCTCTTTATTTGTCACAATATTTATCATCTCAACTATAATACTGAACTTGAATTTCTTTTTTCCAGGATAATGGTCTTCAATCTCAACTTCTAATTTTATTTTAATAATAATTTTAATTTCTTATTATTCATCTACCAAGACTTTAAAGACATAAGATCTCGTCTGATGACAGAAATATCAAACTTATTCTGTAGAATAATTGCATATAACAAATCATGTATATTATATTCGACATATTGAAACATAAAAATCTGCAATGTGTTCATGAATTTACAATATATGTATAGAAATTGTAATCAAAATATATAAAATATATAAATATATTATAAGTACAGTCTAATGTATCTATTTATATTTATTATAAAATAAAGATAATTATTTTAAAATTATCTAACATTAATAAGAAAAAAAGAGGAAAAAGAAATCATTAAGAACATCAATAACATTAATAAATTGTAAACAATAATTACGTACCATCACTGAACATTACGGATTTCTGTCCTTCTGCACGATGTTTCGAACCCTCTCTCTTCAGAACGCCTACAGGTACCATCACCGTTGGCGGTGGCGGCAAACCGCCGGCTAACTGTTGCAAGGGTGGTATAGTTGAACAATACTCCATGGGATTATTTGGATTAGGCTGTCTCCCCTATAACCATTTGTCGAATACTTCTAACATTCGGCATTTGTTCAATTGTTCAGCAAACACATTTATTAAGTATACAAAAAGAAATAGTTTTTTTATAACAAATATTGTTTTTTTAATATATTTTAAAATAATGTTGATAAAAGGAATCTATAATTCTAAAAAAGAATTGATATTTGTAGCTATAGATATTTTTATTATTTTATTTAATATTAAGAAATAATTAAGAAATAATCGATTTTTAAAGACTATTTTAAATTTTAAACATGTGTTGCTATTTTTGTATTACTTTTGCCTTCTCTGTTATAATAACATATAATCAAATTTTATCGCGGATATTAATTTTATTAAAATTTGATTGTAATGCTATTTATTTTAGTGTATGCTTTGTGTTTGCTGGACTCCAGAAATAATCACGATATAAAGCAAACTATATTTTATTGCGTAATAACTCTAAAAAACATGCTTTATTTTTGTAATAACATGCATACTCTGCTAAAAACAAATAAAAAGTATTCAAAACTCAAGAGAAGCTGTAAATCATACATACTACTACAATGTAACTCAACACAAAATATGCGTTGCAAACAGAATGTTTATTAAATATAATTGATAAAAATATGTATCTTTTCCGTGTCTTGAATTGAATAACTTAATTAAATATTTATTTTTTCGGTATTATAAAACTATCTGAAATATATGTATTTATTAAATATTCAATCAGATCAAATTCTCTGGATTTTCTTTATTAACATATGATTTAAAATCATTACACTAAATAATTAAGTAAAGAAATATACAACAAGAATATTCAAGCGATTATATTATGTAAACTGTTATAAAATTGTGTGCAAAACATCAATATGTATTGTATTTTAAAAAATAAATTTATTTTTTAATTTTTTTATTTACATACTATATTAAAAAAAGATTATAAATTTGACAAAGCATTTGTCAGATTTCTAATTAAATAAAAAAATAGTTTTGACTGACCTATCATTCCCTATTAATAAATAAAAATATTATAACGTAATAAAATTTTTTTATATCAAAATATTCGTTAATTTAATCTGTTTTTTATATATATAAATTGTCTGCAGAAGTAAAATATAAAATTTAAACAGAAGTATTCAACAAATTGTTATAGGTATTTAATTAGATTATATTAATGTTCATGTAATTATGCTTAAAAGGTTAGGATTATTCAGTAAATAAATCATAAGTAATTTGTTAATATAAATTTAAATAACTTCTTTTTTTAAGTTAACAAACAAGCAATGCTTTCAAAGAGACTTCTATAGCTGTTTCTACAGCTTTGTTACAACTGTTGATAAAAAATTCAATCTACAAATAAATAACATACCTGTACGGAATTAACATCGCTACAATCGGTATATGTATTATAATCGGCTGACCAATCACCTATTCCCTGTTCGCTCTCTGCTAAAAATGCAAAACATATTTTTAATACTAAAACATAGATTTTTTTATACAAAAGATAAATAGAGAGAGAGAGAGAGAGAGAGAGAGAGAGAGAGAGATTCTTTATCTTGATACTTAGCATTTTATATTAATATTTAAAAAATTAAAAAATTACTAGTTTTCTATACAAAATATTTATTTTAAATGTTTAATCAAATCAAAGATTCAATTATCCTAAAGTGATTTTGAAAGTATACTACAGTGTTTAAAATAAAGCAATTTTTCCACTTACATATATTTAAATAATGCATAATTTCTTCCTTTTTCAATTTTTTTAACAAATGAGATTTGATCAATAAAAACCAAAAGTCTTATTCGTACAAAACGTTAATTGCTATTGATTGAATTCATAAATTCATTTACATATTTAGATTTCTTTCAATATTCTACATACAAAAATATATCATCAAAAATTGTTTCAAGATATTTTATATCAAAATATAGGTATTAAATTAAAATATAAAATATATTTAATTAATTTTTTTATGACATTTTATATTTTTATATGGAAACACAAAGAAATTAATTTTTATGTAAAAAAATGTGTATTGCTATATTTTTTGTTGACCAAATTTTTGCTAAAAAATTAAATAACTAAAGAATATAAGATACATTATATTTAAATTTTTGCAAAAGAAAAAGATTATTCCATTTTATTCCAAGAAACACCATAACATATTTTTTTAGGTAATCATATTAGGACATCCAAACATTAATCTTATTATTAAGATTATTTCTTCTTACCTTTCGTGAGTAGATGATAACATGAGACGCAAACACGGGAATCGATATTTCCCTGGTATTCTAATCTGTATTTCATACTGCAACATTTATTACACAGTACCTACGAAAAAACGTGTTGTAAAATTTAATTATTTGATTCTTATTTCAAAAAAACAAAAGCTAATGATGCAATATCACAAATTTGAGAAAAAAAGCCAATTTATAAAACAGTAAATGATACTATGTCATATATTAATCACTAAATACAAATTAAAGTAAGACCAATGAGAATACCGAACGGTTGTTAGTACTCAAATATATGTATTTTGAAAATATTAAATGTTCATATTAGGTGAGTATAAATACATTACAAACGAACGTTTCGACTCTATTTGGAGTCATCCTCAGAGTACAATTTCATAAGAATACGATAATTAATCCCGTTTCTAAAAATAGATGAGTCACTTGCGGTTACCAAATCCGAAGTGGAATCAATTGAGAAAGAAACAACACTTGTTAGATTATTTCTTCTGAAAGGATTTGTATATTTGCTAAATCTATCGGGTCTCTCAACTAAACAAAATTATTTTAGAAATCATGATTCATCCAAAGCAAAACAAAAATCAAAATGAAGCTTTAAAAAAATAAAAAGGTAGCGCAATTTCAATCATGATAATTTGACAAATCAATAGACGTAGAAAAATACGTGATATATCAGTATAAGAACTGACATGCGTTTGACTTTAATATAATACATTACGTCGGAAAGGTTCAAACATAAAATGATGTATAAAATGTAAATAAAACAACAAACATACATGGCTAAATATAAATAGGAGAGACCGATGCTGGTTGATACATGGGGCATGTTGATACATTCAAAATTGCTGCAAAATGACAAACGGTAATATTATATAAAAAATGTAATATTTCCGCAAAAACATTGCAGTCATGCTGATATTTACATAAGATATTTTTGACTGAATAGCATATTTTCAGAAATAAAAAATAATTTCAGTTTTTGATAGCCAAAAGTAAAATAAATCAGTGATATATTAAATGTTATATTTATAAACCTGCTTATTATATTATAGTTCCAACTATTTTAGAATCTCTACTTTATAAGTAATAACTTATAGTTATATTAACGCCTTAAAATATATTTTTTGCTTAAGCAACAATTAAAATGTATAAATATGATAAGTCGGGACTGGTTGTGACAGGGTATGTTGTTACAAGGTTTATTTTTATTTTAAACCGAAACAAATTTAAAATAATGTTAGATTTCTGTAGTCTTTCCTTAGTGCAATCTTATATTTATATTTTTTTCCATTGTGATTTATTATATGTAAGAGAAAGACTGATAAACATTTATGTTTATATCATTAATATTACATTAATGTGTATATTTTATTTGAAAATTATAAATAAAGTTATGCACAATTTTCTTTATTTCCTTCAATTAAATGCGTTATATTTTGAAATCTGGATGTGTAACGACTGATTCCAGTAATTGTAACAATTGACCTGCATATGGAGCCAGTTGTTACAAGTTGCATCACTTTACATTTTCCATTAATACAACAAAATTAATTATATTAGTAAATTATAAAAATAAATTCTATGTTATTGAAGCATGTGGCTATTGAAAAATATCTTTGCGGTATTTATTTTATTTATTAGTTATATGTAAAAAAAACTGTATCAATCAGCCCCGGTCTCCCCTAAATTGACTAGTAATGTAAAAGTCAAAAACGATAAAGACAAAAGCAAACAGTGTGATGTCATAACTGTAAAATTAATTAAATTATGTAAAGTAAAAAAGAGTAATCATACATCAAAAATTTTAAGTTCGCATAAATTTACAAGATAAAAGAAACACATCTAAATTCTTCCTATAAATTATCTAAAATAGAAGTATAAATATAGTGCAAGTAATCGGTACCAGATTTAATTGTAAATTTAGACTATTTTGTCTTGCATTCGGATATAGTACTTCGTAAAGAGATTCGTCGTTTATATAAAAATCGTTCCTGGTCAAGAATTTAAAATGTTCTCCTAATTAAACTCATGATTAAATTTAATTCTATGTTCAATGATCATCGAATGGGTGATAATATTCCAATATATCTATATGCTTACGATGTTCAGATATACTCATTTTTAATTTTCTACAAGTTTGGCTAATATAAAAACATTGCAATCTTTATAACACATTTTATAAACAACATTTTTCTTTAAGTTTTTTGAGAGATCATCTTTGTGTGCTTTAATGTACTTGCCACGTTTAAGACTCGGCAGGTACATTAAAGTACACAAGGATAATCTCCTAAAAAAACTCAAAAAAAATGTTGCCAAGTTTATTAAGACTCCGTCTATTAAGTTGTCAAATTATCAGTTTAATTATAATTTTAAATGGGAGAATATTTTAATTCTCGATCATCAACGATTTTTATACAGGGTGTCCCGAAATTTGTAAATAAAAATATCACAGCATTAAAGTCTTTGAAAAATTAAGTAAAAAAGTTATTTGTAAATTTTTATCTTAAGCAGTAGTTTTTGAGATAAGAGTTAGATCGGAAGAGCACA
>NW_012043576.1:0-1763 GCF_000956235.1 Wasmannia auropunctata
TCTTAATATCCATGTTCTATTTAATATACTCACATTAAGATAGATATATGTATATATAATATTTTATTATTATTTTATAAAGTTATGTTATGAAGAAATGAGGAGAATATTAAATAATCGGTATATTTTGCCAAATTGCTTACACAAGTTAAATGTGTATAATTAAATGTTGGTACTTCGAATCTTACGATGTTTGAAATGAATTATATTGTTAACGTTTTGTCTATCACGTCATGACAGAATATAGACGACTACAATTTTACACTTGTCATAATAGGTTTCTCAAAATTACTCCTTTATAACATGCGTCAGATTCGTCGACAAGTCAGAACCGTCAAGCACTTTAATAAAAAAATATTTCCTTAATTTTCAAATCAACTGAATCAGTATGCCAAGCATAAACTCAGACTTTAACAACAGAGCTCCACAGTGTCTTTTCGATTTCTCATTGTCCTGTCAATTGTATTTTAATTGAAACAGATCATTAAAATTAAGTCGCACCTCAATAATTCATGATAAATATATAACTTTAAAAATATTCGTACAATAAAATTAGCGAAAAGGCGAGAAAAGAAAGAAAGAGAAAGTAAAATGGGGAAATAAAAAAAATTAATTTTTTTTGCAGACAAGAATTTTCAAATGTCTTCAAAAATATTTTACAATGTACAACGAAAATTTCTTCAAACATATCTTATAATATTAAACATCGAAAATAAAGATCTAAAAAAGATTCTGTCTAAAATATAGTAATATACACTCTTTGTGTTTATTGCTTTTAAATTCCTTTTCTTTTGGAGTACGACACGATGGACATGCTGAGTCAATTTTCTTCGAATCTAGTAGACGAATTCATAGTAATTCGTCTATTTGAATAACGGGAGAATTTGCATACGAAAGGGAACAGAGAGGGAAGAGATGACTCAGTCATGTAAGTAGGATGGGAGAAGACATTTATATACAAGCAGAAGCACGCGCACTACTTCAGTCTAACTATTTCCTTTGGAAAGAATTGTTTAAATAACGGAAAAATTTCATGAAAACGGAAAAAACATAGCGGTCACGAATCACGAGAAGTATTCGCGGTTAACGTTCTAGAAATGACTGTGAATCTTCAACTGAATTAAAAATCGGGACAACAAAAAAGACACAGGGATGATTAAGTGCTAATGAGTATTAAACAAAAAAGATACACTTCAACAAGCCATAGAAAACACTTTAATGTAATCACAATGACTAATAGCATGAATGAAACTGCTGTCAGGTAAATCATCAAAAACAGAAATTGTCCACAGTAGCAGCGGTCCTTTACAAAATTTTAAAAATACTACATGCCAAACGTATATTTTTTAGAAACAATGTAATATAGATTGCGTTAATTCTTTACGATCTTCATTTTCCGCTTTTTTTTTCATGCAGAAACTCGACATGGTGGAAAAGGCGATCCCGTTTAGAACGTGGATTAATGGTGCTAGCAATTTCCGGGTTTCTCTTATGCATCGTTTTGGCGGTTGCCCTCGGAATTTTGGCAGGTAAAACGAAATGCAATACCATGTCCATGACCAGCATGTATACTTTTAATACTTTTATAGCAACCTAAAGTGCAACACGAGTCATACATGTTGCATATGCATTATTGTTTGAAAAGCACAAAAGCGAGATTAGCGCTTTTCGCTTTTTAAAGATTTCTATTGAAATCGCGAAAAAATTTTCAATCATATGAAGCTTTGAACAAATTGCTTAGATACTTTTTATTTCTATTCTAA
>NW_012043577.1:0-2523 GCF_000956235.1 Wasmannia auropunctata
TCTTATCAAGTCTCCTTCTAATCTATAAGAATTGGAATCTTAAAAAAAGAATATTTCTCATTTTCATTCTTTTAGTATTTTTCTCCATATTTAAAGATTAAAATAAATTAAAGAAAGAAAATTAAAAAAGATAATATTGTGTTACATGTGTTTTGATCAATAAATTATAATTTTTGAATCATTTTAATTATCTATATTTGTTATTAAGAGATATTATGTTAAAAATATTAAATCTAAAAATATTTATCATATATTATTTGAAACGTTAATAAATTTTTTACAAAATTACACGCGTTTCTAGGTGGATTGGATGGATGAAAAAACTAGAAGAAGGGCTTTAGAAAAAATAGCCGCCATGACTTTACATATTGCCTATCCAAATGAATTGTTAGACGATAGAAAACTTGAGAATTATTACGAAGGACTTGAATTCAGTGTTGATAATTATTTAGAAAACATTTATAACTTGTCTATCTTTGAAAGAAATTTCTCATTTAGTAGACTGAGACAGCCAGTGAATAAAACAGAATGGATAATTTATGGCGAGTCGGCTGTCAACAGTGCGTTTTCCTTACTGAGCATGAACAGTATTGGTAACTACAATTCCGTAAAGCACATATAAATATTCCAAATAACAAAGAAAATTTAAAAAAATATGTAGTTGTCTATTCAGTCGTATGTCAATTTTGAATTCATTTTTATATGCAAAAAAAATTCTTTCTTCATCTCAAAATTAACTCAAAATTAATGACTAATAACTATAAATTTTATTTTAACTTCTTGTGCTATAAAATCTGGGATATAAATTTATTAGATTATTTTTTTAGATTAGATTATTTTTGCGAATTGAATAATGAGCTATACTTCAAAAATAAAATCCATAAAATTATATCAGTTTCTCATTCTTTTATTTATCTTGTAGAATTGCCTGCGGGTATTTTGCAAGGCGTGTATTTTAACAATGATTGGCCACGTTACATGAACTATGGCGGCATCGGTCTTGTTATTGGCCATGAGATTACCCACGGCATTATTGATCAAGGCAATGAATTTAATAAGGAAGGTAATCTCATGGATTGGTGGGAGCCAGAGACGAAGAAGCGTTTTCTCAAGAAGGCCGAATGTATAATTCATCAATATGGAAATTATACTGTAGAAGAAGTCGGATTGAACGTAAGATTAAATTCTTATACATTTATTTCTATATTTACCAAATTTATTGCTTTGCTATATGAAATTTCTTTTAAAATTTTGGTGCAAGAAAATCTAGATAATTATATTGATAAAATATAAGAAACTGTAGTCATATGAGGCAACTCACAATCAGATTTATTAGCTAGGCCTTTAAAAAGGCATTTGAAAGAAATATTTTTTTACTATATTAATATAGAAACATTTTTTCAAATTGAAATTTTGTCGTATTAATATATGTTATATTGTTACAGTTGAACGGGACAAACAGCCAGCGCGAGAACATCGCAGACAATGGCGGCACAAGGGAAGCCTATTACGCGTACAAAGAATGGATTAAACGAAACAAACTGGAGCAAAGATTACCGGGGTTACCGTACAGTCCAGAACAGATGTTTTGGATAAGCGCGGCTAATTTGTTTTGTTACAAGGCTCGACCGAAAGCGTATTCCCATAGCCCGACCGAATTTCGCATTCGTGGACCACTGTCGAACATGGAGGAGTTTTCGCGCGACTTTAATTGCCCGGTCGGTTCCAGAATGAACCCCATGAAGAAATGTACCGTGTGGTAGATCTCAGATGCCTGTAAAATATGTGTTAGCGATACAGGTTAACACCGTTTTTAATCTTAGAATTAGAAGTTGCAATTCTGCGTTCGTTGTTGAAACAATAAGTTTTATTCTTGACGTCTGGATTAAAGATATTTACGTCCAAATATGCCATTTCTACTTTCTAAAGGCTTTCTAAAATTGCATTTCTCAGATACCAAACTGCTCTATATTTAACAAATTAAAATAGTTATTTATTTTTTAACAATTTCTGAATATTTGTAGAATAGTTATTTTTAAGATTAATGAATGCAGTGAAGACGTCGACATCATACCATAATAGGATATAGAGATAGAGTTTACTTTTTAATATTCTGTCATAGTGACATTGCCGCAACGGAAAATATTTTAACAAAGACATGATACGATTTTATCTATTTCCCCGGCCATATTTAATGCTTAATCAAAATGGATAAGTAAATTTACTGGATGTCTTCCGAATCAAAGTTAATCAAACTTACCGTATACACGAATAACTATATAAATGTGTGTGTGTGTGTGTGTGTGTGCGTGCGTGCGTGTGTATCTTAATATCCATGTTCTATTTAATATACTTACATTAAGATAGATATATGTATATATAATATTTTATTATTATTTTATAAAGTTATGTTATGAAGAAATGAGGAGAATATTAAATAATCGGTATATTTTGCCAAATTGCTTACACAAGTTAAATGTGTATAATTAAATGTTGGTACTTCGAATCTTACGATGTTTGAAA
>NW_012043578.1:0-342 GCF_000956235.1 Wasmannia auropunctata
AATAGAATGGATCTTAGCGTCGGGTCGATATACGTGCGGAAATATTTTAAAGAGGACGCGAAGGAAACCGTACTCGAAATGGGCAAAAATATTAAACAGGAGTTTACAAAGATCCTGAAGAAAGTGAGAGAACATATGAAAATTTTAATTTCAGATTATAAAAAAAAATGAAAGTCTTATCAAGTCTCCTTCTAATCTATAAGAATTGGAATCTTAAAAAAAGAATATTTCTCATTTTCATTCTTTTAGTATTTTTCTCCATATTTAAAGATTAAAATAAATTAAAGAAAGAAAATTAAAAAAGATAATATTGTGTTACATGTGTTTTGATCAATAAATTAT
>NW_012043579.1:0-771 GCF_000956235.1 Wasmannia auropunctata
ATAAAAATTTATAATTCTTTATAGCTCGATCAAGCATAGCTCGGTCTTTCGCGCGAATATCTGTTGAAAGGTTTCAACGAGAAAATAGTACAGGCATATTACGAGTACATGGTGGACATTGCTGTTATTCTCGGAGCTAATCCAAACCGAGCTCGCACTGAATTAAAAGAATCACTTGAATTTGAAATTAAGCTTGCGAATGTAAGTTATTCTTAGTTATTAATCAGTACAAAATATCTTTAAATTAGAGTTTTGCTAAAAAAATATTTTCCAAATCGTCCGTCGATTGAGATTAACATTAATTGATTAACCAGATAAATATGAACGCAGATCTCCCTGTCCAGAGAGAAACGACGCAACATGACTCTCCTCTACAATCCTATGTCTGTGAATGAATTGTATACGACCTATCCTAGTATACCGTGGTGGGAATACCTTAACACCATCCTGGAACCGCAAGCAAAACTTAATCAGGACGAAATAATTATCGTGAATGCGCCCAGCTATCTAAAGGATTTCGAACGGCTGATTAGCACGACGCCGAAGAGGGTGCAGGCAAACTACGCACTCTGGAGAGCAACTGCTGCCTCAATCAGCTACCTGACGGATGATGCTCGAAAGAAACAGCTGAAATATATAAAGGAGTTAACCGGTATGACAGAGAGAGAGCCGAGATGGAAAGAATGCATTGACATTGTTTCCAATAGAATGGATCTTAGCGTCGGCTCGATATACGTGCGGAAATATTTTAAAGAGGACGCGAAGGAAACC
>NW_012043580.1:0-529 GCF_000956235.1 Wasmannia auropunctata
TAAGAGACAGAAGTCCTACTGTTAAAGCATTTTGTAATATCAATCAAAAAAGGAATGATAAACCAAGAAAGTCTTTTTTCAATTCTAAATGCTATTTTTTCAGCCGCTATCGAGCAAAGAGGTTTGACGCCATTATTGAACAGCCTAAGGAAACTCGGTGGCTGGCCCGTTTTGAACGGTAAAAGATGGAACGAAGGCGACTTCACTTGGAAAGATTCCGTTTACAGATTCCGCAGATTAGGCTATTCCATTAATTACTTCATCAGTTTCTATGTTCATACCGACAGGAAAAATAATTCGAGACGTTTGATCGGCGTAAGCACGCAATTTATCCTAAAATATCAGAATAAACGCGGAATGAAGATCATAATTTATAAATTAAAAATCATATTTTAAATGAAATAATAATAAGTAAAGTGACATGTATAAAATAATACATATTTTTTCTCGAAGCCAAATGTGGCACTTCTCCAATCAATACAATAAATAAAAATTTATAATTCTTTATAGCTCGATCAAGCATCGCTCG
>NW_012043581.1:0-359 GCF_000956235.1 Wasmannia auropunctata
GAATTTCATCATTTTGTATCCTAAGGAAAGGGGAGATGGTAAGAAAAGAAAAAGAGGTAAACATAATTTATTTAATCTTTTTTATTATATAATGAACTACTTGAGTCTCCAATATTCGGGGGATGGCTCTCGGAGCTATGTCGGTTGCGCGCGGAGGGGCCTAACGATCCACCTTTGCTGGGCGTGTTGGTACGCGAATGGGGGCGTAAGCATCCGCTCTGGGAGGAGAAGGAGCCCTCCGAGGAGGTGACGGAACCCGTGGAGGAGGGGCCTTGCGTGCCTTTTTGGAGGGTGCAAAGGGCCCTGGAGAAGATGGGTTCTCGGGGGAATAGGTGAAATACCCCGGGTTACTGTTGAGG
>NW_012043582.1:0-322 GCF_000956235.1 Wasmannia auropunctata
GTTCATTTTTAATAGATCAAAAACGCGAAATAGCATCTCGTGAAGATTGCATTAAAATTCATTCAATCGTACATCATCAATTGTCCTCTCCGATTTTTAAGAATGTTAGACTATGCATGGTTTGCGTCAAAATTATCAGATGAAAGGGAAGTATTTATGAATGTAAATGAGGTATGTTTTCCCATTGATGTTTTAAAACAACCATGCAATTGTAAAATCGCAGCTTTTATACGATGTGCAAGATGTCGTGTGAATTATTGCTTCGTTTGTTTTTACGGCAAATATCACCCTGAAATATGTACATCTACTTCCAATGAATAAA
>NW_012043583.1:0-530 GCF_000956235.1 Wasmannia auropunctata
TGAGTAACATCTTATATTCTATGTTATACCTACATATATATATTTTTCTCTATAACTTTTGTGAGAACGTAAATGAATATATAATGAGTCAAATTAACTTTCACGAGACTTTACAAACTCAACTATATCTTGTTTACTGTCATAAAGTTTATACCGTGAATATTCGCGTAATAACATTCACGCGCGATTGCTTAAATCAAGTAACGCGGTAGCGGCGCGACGTCAAGTACATATATAAAAAAGAGTGATAACCGCGTGACTGCGTGGTCTGCGTGTTACTTCATTACGCAAATGTCGTGACGCTACCATAGCTTTATCTGAAATTATGTCAAACATACATAAAGAAAAAAAAATTAAAAAATAGACCTAATATAATAACTCATTATTTGTTTTTTAGGCATATAAAATACATAAAATCAGTTACATATTATATATATATATTTTTTTTTTAATTCCCTTGAATATTTAAGTCAAGTATTGATGAATACATTTTGATTAGCATTAGTATGCATCAATACTTGCTGACTGTC
>NW_012043584.1:0-393 GCF_000956235.1 Wasmannia auropunctata
ACTACTCGAACGAAAATATTTCTGTAATTATACGTAAACAGACTGTTTCCGCAATAGATTTGTTTATACCGATTTAACTTGACACTTATTATATGACATTCAAATGCATCGTAAGCGTTGTTCAGCCGTGCGCGATAAAAACTCATAGTTGTACATCCGCAAAGTATTGCGGAAATATAATAGATTTGCTTTCATCGTTATCCCCTGTTAAATGCAAAAATGCGCGTAGAACCTACTGCGTGAAGAATTGCTGCGTACGCGCAGCGTAAACGAGCACGGATGGTGTGCGTATAGAAGCGTTTATAATTATTTCTCGAAAATGATACTTCGCAAAATAACTTTATCACACATGGTTGAATTCGTCTTAAAATAACCTTTAATTTGGTAAAAAAA
>NW_012043585.1:0-645 GCF_000956235.1 Wasmannia auropunctata
ATCGACTGTAGTGATTGATACGTTGATACAGTGATACTGATGTTACTAGTACACGATGTTATTAATACACGATTTCACGGTGCTGTGATTCTAATATTCGCATAGCGACAGCATTTTATACTGCTGCTTATTGCGTTCTATCTTGTTAAAAATCGATAGAAAACGATAAAACCGATATAATTGTTTTTAATTGTAGTTATAATCTATAAAAAAATTTTATCTTGTATAAACAATCCATTAGGATAACGTTTTAATTATGATAAATTTGATCAAAATGATATAAATCAATAAGTTACTGTAGAAATTTCTATTATTATCTGATAAAAATTTATAATATTTAGAATCAAGGCACCGTGATATCGTGTATTAATAAGAAGAAAACAATAGAAAACAATAACATTTCTTTCGGAGTAGAGAAAGTGGAACGATAGATACGATAGGACACGATAAAATATTTGATCCTATATCAATTCTTATTCTTTTCTATCGATTTTTTTTTAACAGGATAACTACTCGAACGAAAATATTTCTGTAATTATACGTAAACAGACTGTTTCCGCAATAGATTTGTTTATACCGATTTAACTTGACACTTATTATATGACATACAAATGCATCGTAAGCGTTGTTCAGCCGTGCGCGATA
>NW_012043586.1:0-1437 GCF_000956235.1 Wasmannia auropunctata
TGATGTTTATGACTACATTATCCGTCATAAATCAGATCAATAAAGTTATCAAAAAGATGAAAATATACATTTTTTATAAATATTTACATACAAAAACCTGACCATTAATCAAAATGACGACGGTATAATACAAATAAGTACAACACACTGAATCAAGAAAAGCGATAGTGTCTCGTACTTTATCTTTTGATTCTATTGATTACATTCAATTATCTGATAAATAAATAAATAGCTGTATGACTGCTTGTATAAGCTAATTAATAATTTTTTGTAATAAAAAAATAAGCAAAATACAAACAAAATAAAATGTGATTAGCCGAACCGCGAATATTTAAATTAAATAAAAATGCGCAGAGTTATCTAAACTATATATAACTGTTCTATAACGAATTAAGATTCTTAGAAGTAATAATATCCCAGATAGCACAAAGTTTAAAATTGATGCATAAGACATTTTTAAGACGTTTGTACTAAATAAAAACGAAATTTGGACGTCCAATGGACATCGTGTGCTGTCTGGGCTGATCATTTATTAAAATGCAAAATCTTAACAGGCGATAAAGTAAGAGATTTTGTTTTCTTAAATCGTATAACATTGTATTGCGAAAATATATATCTCTTTACTTTTAAAAAAAGACAGTTTTCAATAAAATTAGCTTTTGCAATGACAATTAACAAATCACAGAGACAGACATTTGACAGAATAGGAATAGATCTTCGCAAAGATGGTTTTAATCATGGACTTTACAACTTTATGTTGCTTTTTCACGAATATGTTTTTGGCAAGCATTAAAAGCTTTATCTTGGCAATCAACAAGATAATGAACAAGTTAAAAACTGTATATAAAGAAATATATTTATAATATTGCATTATTTAAAGTTTTTCTTTTATTATTATATATCTTTTTATTGTTTTATTATCATATCTTTTTATTATCATGTCTTTTTTTTAATTACGTATATCAAGAATATATATGTACAAATATATATATATATATATATATATGTATATATATATATATATATAATATATATATATGATTTCTTATTTTTAAAATTTTTTAATGAAGATAATTTTTAAATAATAATTAAATGATAATTTTAAGATAGTTTAGAAATGTCACAGATATATCGTAAAAGTATATAATATTAATATTTAATTGCTCATTGTAAATAGCGCGCGCAAAGCATATGTTGTTTAATAACATATAAAATAAGAATTTTTAAATAATAACCTATTTTTACAAGCTAAAGATTAAATTATACGAAAAGTATAAATATTAATATAAATTTTTAAAATATTTAAAAAATATATTTACGTAATCGACTGTAGTGATTGATACGTTGATACAGTGATACTGATGTTACTAGTACACGATGTTATTAATACACGATTTCACGGTGCTGTGATTCTAATATTCGCATAGCGACAGCATT
>NW_012043587.1:0-452 GCF_000956235.1 Wasmannia auropunctata
GAGTCAAATTCAGTGGCAGAACATACCTCCCAATGCGCCTCATTTTGGCGGTCTTTGGGAGGCAGCGATAAAATCTGCCAAGTATCACATGAAGAGAATTATCGGCAACACTGCGCTTAATTATGATGAAATGTCTACGACAATAGCCGAAATTGAGGCTATTTTGAACTCGCGGCCTATAAGCCCGATATCCAATGATCCTAATGATGTACAAGCATTAACGCCAGGGCATTTTTTAATTGGACAACCTTTAAATAGTTATACTCATCCAGATTTAGAGGACATTAAGATAAATCGATTAAGTAGATGGCAATTAGTCGAACGATTGCGACAACATTTCTGGCAACGTTGGCGTGTGGAGTATCTTAATAATTTGCAAGGGCGAAGTAAATGGATGCGTAACAAAGGGGAATCCCTTAAAACAGTTAGTGATTATTCAACAACCGGGATTA
>NW_012043588.1:0-405 GCF_000956235.1 Wasmannia auropunctata
TCGTAATGCTAAATTAGTTAAAGTATATATATGCATTTTTATATGTTTTGCCACAAAGGCTGTACATATCGAGCTGGTGGCTGATTTGTCATCGGAGGCATTCTTAGGTGCGCTTAAAAGATTCATAGCAAGAAGAGGCAAAGTCTCTTGTTTATACTCGGACAATGGCACGAATTTTGTAGGAGCAGCTCGGGAACTTAATGAATTGCATAAAATATTCACTGAAGAACAAGTTCAGCGCGAGCTAAAGGATTTTTTTATAGAGAGTCAAATTCAGTGGCAGAACATACCTCCCAATGCGCCTCATTTTGGCGGTCTTTGAGAAGCAGCGATAAAATCTGCCACGTATCACATGAAGAGAATTATCGGCAACACTACGCTTAATTATGATGAAATGTCTACGAC
>NW_012043589.1:0-371 GCF_000956235.1 Wasmannia auropunctata
AAAAAACCGCACATTGCACGGTAAGGAGAACGTTCTCAACATCTTTTTGGTCCTTCGAGCCGGATCCACGCCATTTTTGGATTCGAGAAAGGTACAGAAAATCGACACAGTGAGATCACAGCAAGGCTCATAAAGGGCATTGTCATCAAGCACATCCATTTCGACTAACACTTGTCGTTAGACGCTTGATTTCGTCGACGCCAACCCGATTGCTCAAGACGATCGCTCATTAAGCAACGTGCGCTTTCAAGATCAGAAGGCGCACAAGGATAAAGACGGTTGGCAGTCAGCAACGTACAGTCTCAAATTCAGAGGAGTGCAAGGACAAGACGACTATAATCAGACGGTTCACATAGGATTTCGTGAATCGG
>NW_012043590.1:0-383 GCF_000956235.1 Wasmannia auropunctata
TGGCGATGTATAATTAAAGGAAGTAATAAACTTATCAGTATTAATCATTAACAGTTGTGTCATAATTTCTGGACCGGAAAAAACAAACGAGAATCCATAGTATTCTGGATCCTCAAAAAACCGCACATTGCACGGTAAGGAGAACGTTCTTCAACATCTTTTTTGGTCCTTCGAGCCGGATCCACGCCATTTTGGATTCGAGAAAGGTACAGAAAATCGACACAGTGAGATCACAGCAAGGCTCATAAAGGGCATTGTCATCAAGCACATCCATTTCGACTAACATTTGTCGTTGGACGCTTGATTTCGTCGACGCCAACCCGATTGCTCAAGACGATCGCTCATTAAGCAACGTGCGCTTTCAAGATCGGAAGGCGCACAAG
>NW_012043591.1:0-903 GCF_000956235.1 Wasmannia auropunctata
ACACACACACACACACACACACCCAATCACTCACTTACCCATCCATACACATCCACCACATCCAATCACCTACCCATATCGAAATTCGAAGCTTCGAAGTTAATTTTAAACTTCGAAGCTTCGAAGCTTTGAAGGTACCTTAAACTTCGAAAGGTCGAAGTTAACTTCGAAGCTTCGAATATTCGAAGTATGTGAAAAGTAACAGCCCTAGTAGGTAGATGCCTTGGTGAGAATTCTCCGCGATGAGTGCGTCGAAGCGTGCGAGTCCACTGAAGAAGGAGAAAAAACATATGTTCAAATTCAACACATGTTTTTTCTTCTTCCCCGTTGAACTCGCCCAGCTACTCTCTCGCTGCTGCTGCTGCTGCTGCTGCTGCTCGTCCTCCAGCTTCCGCTCGGGGAAACCTGAAAGAAAAACCAATTATTAACATAAAATACGCGTTTGTACTCGTCTGTGTAGCCGCTCCCGCTGGCAGTCCTCGTTTCATGACGTCGCGGTGCATGCGACGAGTTCCGTGGAATGAAGCAGAGTAATGATTGTAAAGTATTCTATTACTTGATTATGTTCTTTATTTATTTTGAATTTGCCTCTTGATGGTACCACCATCTGTGTGCGCTATGCTTATGCATGTCGGAAATTCTCGGCTTTATTCGGATTGATTCGAGTGAGACGAGGAACACGAGCGGCGCTGCGAACTGCAGAATTGATCTGTGATCGAGACGAAATTGTCACGCCTCACGTCGTTGGCGATGTATAATTAAAGGAAGTAATAAACTTATCAGTATTAATCATTAACAGTTGTGTCATAATTTCTGGACCGGAAAAAACAAACGAGAATCCATAGTATTCTGGATCCTCAAAAAACCGCACATTGCACGGTAAGGAGAACATTCTTCAACAGA
>NW_012043592.1:0-795 GCF_000956235.1 Wasmannia auropunctata
TGCCCTTGTGGGCGAGAAGCGGGCCCTCTAATTTGCCGTCCTTGACAAAGAAAATGAGTCTCTCACTTATGAGATTCTCGATGAATTTGCGGCAACGCGCCGGAATCCCTATGTCGGATAAGTCCTGAATCAGAATTGCCGGACAAACATTGTCGAACGCTCCTTGAATGTCCAGAAACACTGCAACCGTTTGTTCTGATCTGAGAAAGCCGGAGTGTATATAGTTCGTAAAGGAGCTCAAATTGTCAGCACATGATTTCGATGGCCTGAATCCGAATTGGAAATCGGGCAAGATATGCCGAGATTCCACGAGCCAGCGTAGCCTAAAGTATATAATTTTTTCCAGAATTTTGAGCATGCAAGATATAAGCGAGATAGGTCTAACCCCGCGTCCTCCGCTTTTGGGGATGAATATAACCAAAGAAGTTTTCCAATCCTCCGGAAAAACTCCTGCTTTAAAGATGTCGTTGAAAATTTCCAGGAGTTTGTCCCGATATGCCTGAGGAAGCTCCCTAATGCAGTCATATCCTATCTGATCCAATCCCGGTGACGAGTTTGCTTTGGTGGAGTTTAAAGCTAAATCAAATTCCTCCTTTGTTATATCCTGGTCGAGCTCTGCAATAATGCGCGGATTTTGTGTATCTGTTAATATCATATCCTGAAGAGATTTAAATGTATTATTCAAGCAAGAATCTGGACAGAGTTTGCTGATGGCTTGCTCAATGATAGTGGAATAGGAGGCAGGTGTCAAACCGTCAGTGTTGTCACTGAGGTTTCTGTTCTTAAATGTTTTGA
>NW_012043593.1:0-947 GCF_000956235.1 Wasmannia auropunctata
GCCTGGTAGCCAGGTATCTGTCAAATAACGGTACATTCTTTCGAGCCCTGATTACGAGAGCGTCGGTGGAGGCCGAGGATTCTATATGCTTCAGGCTGCTAAGAACCGGACTAAATTTTTGAGAGTATGCTTTGGCCAGATATTTGTCCGTAAGATAAGTAAACCTTATTCGTAAAGGAACTTCCTTCGCCTCTGCCAGCATTACGCTGATTGGCGTGGAGATTCTATAGCCCATGGCGATTCTGATGGCGCGAAATTGTTGTCTTTCTAATTTCAGGAAGGTTGCCTTGTTTCCGTTGATGCGGAACACCAGGCAGCCATATTCAATTGCGCCGCGCAAAACTGCGCGATAAATGGTGAGTAAAGCGTCGGGGTGCGCTCCCCAAGACGTGCCCGCGATTGACGCCATCACATCTGCCACAGCTTTGCCCTTTCTTACTAGATATTTGAGATGGGCATCCCCCTAATTAAGGACCGGATCAAGAATGATCCCCAGGAAGCGTATGGAAAAGGCACGAGGAATAGAGCGATTGTCGATGTGCAGAAACTTGTTAGGAGGAACAGGATCAGCCTTGGCCTTCGAGAAAAGTATCCAGCTGGATTTGTCAGGCGAGAGTTCCAGGCCTCTAGAACGTAAGAAACGCCAAATGTTATCAAGCGCTACCTGTATAGCGTCAAGAGCTGTTCCCACGTCCTTGTTCGTTGTGAACAAGACGATGTCGTCCGCGTATTGCAGGATACGAATTCCCTGCGGGATGTGCTTGTAAATGAGTCTTAGGTATATGTTAAAAAGGAGTGGACTAAGCGCCGAACCTTGAGGAGTGCCCTTGTGGGCGAGAAGCGGGCCCTCTAGTTTGCCGTCCTTAACAAAGAAAATGAGTCTCTCACTTATGAGATTCTCGATGAATTTGCGGCATCGCGCCGGAATCCCTATGTCGGATAAGTCC
>NW_012043594.1:0-769 GCF_000956235.1 Wasmannia auropunctata
TCCCTTGATAAGGGAGGCCTCTTCTAGGTGATGCTTAAACGAGTCTTTTCGATGTATGTTGGCCTCGATCTGAAGGTCCGTGAACGGAGCCGTGATAGGAGTCTTTGTGCCTCTGGAAGCTGCTAACTTTGCCAGCAGGTCCGCCTTTTCGTTCCCTGGTATTCCTTTGTGGGCAGGAACCCAGCAGAGAGTTATCTTCTTTCCCTCGGTCTCCGCCAAGATGAGACTTCGTTTGATGTGGTGTATGATGGTTCCCCTGTTTGTAGTTGGGTGTGGCGATGGCAGAGAGAACGCTCCTGGAATCCGAGAATATAACCGCTTGCTCAATTCCCACGTCAGAAACAGCCGTGATCGCTTGACGGATAGCCCATGCTTCCGCGGTGAAAATAGAAACTGATGAAAGAAGCGTATGGCAAAGGATGAAGTTCGTGCTAGGAGAATAGACGCTCGCTCCTACAAAAGCTTGATCGTCCAACTTGGAGCCATCTGTATAGAAAGCTGTGGCTTCTAAGGGTAGATCTGCGCAGTATTCCAGAAATTTAGCCTTGGCAATCATCGGAGGTGTGTCTTTTTGTATGTCCGTCAGTGAGCCGTCAAAGTTTTTTCCAAAGATAGAGAGCCGGTAGTCGCCGTCGAATGCCGGAAGGAAGGTAGAGCGGTGAACGTCTTTTATTGTGTGCCTGGTAGCCAGGTATCTGTCAAATAACGATACATTCTTTCGAGCCCTGATTACGAGAACGTCGGTGGAGGCCGAAGATTCTATATGCTT